>NC_140075.1:66861952-66999973 GCF_964194135.1 Talpa europaea | reverse complement strand
GAGGGAGATTGAGATTTCACAAAATAAATAAAAAAAGCATTGCTATTTTTAACGTAGATTTTAGTACTAATATACAATAATCAATGATAAATTCAATACATTAAAATTCTCTGTTTTGGCTTTAAAATCCACAGCTGTTTGCTATATCCTGGGTCATTCATCATTTGAGACCAGATCACATATCTCCAAACAAATACTTTAAAAGATTGCTGCTCACAAATTAAATCTTAATTAAATTTAGTGTACAAAGTTTCTTAATTATAAATATATTTATTTATTTATTCATTTCATTTTATCCTTCCTGCTGTGTTTTTTTTTTTAACTAGGAAGAATAAGGTAATATCAGAATTTAAAACACAAAACAAATAAGAAGTCAGCTATTGTAGAGGTGATGCATTCACAATGTTACAGAAATTCCTCCTATATTATAGTAACATCATTTCATTTAGGACTAGGACCTGAATAATCATTAACTCACATCATGGAATCAAAGGTTTATAGGATCATATAGTCTAGATCTCTTATTTTAGGAATTACCTTTGCTGATGTAAATGAATTAGGTATTTTAACTTACTGAATGCTAAAGTTAATCTGTTTATTTCATACTTGTTTTTCTGGGCATTTGCTATAAGTCAATGTTTGCTAGCACTGACTTTTAAGACATCTTTCAATATTCATTTTTCTCCCCATCTCTTTTCACATGGTTAAGGAATTATTATGACTTTGACATGACATCTATGTAGTCATTTGTAGTATACGAAGTTGGGGAAAGACTACAGAAAGAACATATTTTCCCTTGCAATTTCTCAAGTCACATATTTAGTCTGCAGCATGTGCACATATGCACACACTGCATTTCCTTTAGCGCAATGAGAATATTTTGAATATATTTGCCCTGAAACATTTCCCAGTCCCAGGGATGGCATTTCATGAACTGACTATCACCTGTACAAGATAATTATACAAAGATTCTCTCTAAAAAAACCAAACAAATTGGTGTATAGTAACATTGGTGATTAATTACATTCCTAAGAATGTTTGTATACATTATTTTTCTTTAATGTTGACTACATTTCTCTCTCTCTCTTTTTTTTGTATCTCCTTTCATCTACATTTCTTCAAATATGACACTTGAATAGACTTCTACAGCTAAAATATATTTGGAGAGCTAAAACATAAAGGAAGCTTTAGCTGGAGCTAAAGCTAAATTGTTGCATAAGGATATAGTACTTTAACAATGTTGATTTTCTGGCTCTAAAGATCTTTGGGATTTTTTTATATGGTAAGTTTCTGATGCTCCACTTCAAAGATATGAGTCCTGAACTCTTCTTTGCTGCATCTGAGAAAAGGAAGCCCCTATACAATGGGCTGAGTAGTCTAGAGCAAAAGGTCACCTAACATTACACGTGCTTGTTTGGGACTAAAGCACAGAAAGGAAATCCTCCCAAGCAATGCTGCCTGCTCTCTTCTCGGTGTGTGTGTGTGCAACTTCTTAAGCATTAAGGAGATTCAAGTGCACGTATGGACAGAGCAAGAGGCTTTGGAAGGTGAAATGAGATCTGGAAAAATTTCAGTTACCCTAAAACAAACTGAGAAAATCTATTTCAAATAGTAAGAACTATGAGGCTTAAAAATGATGAAGCAGAATGAAAAACATTTTTTTTGTAGTTCTAAAATCTGTAATAAATGAAGGCAATGGTTCAGGTGAAATGCAACATAATCTTCATAATTATTTAAGTGTGAAAGACATAATTGGTAGGTTCATTAAAGGTCTTTCAAGTGGCTGTGCTAGGTAATGGAAAAACCAAGAAGGTATTTTCCTGGATTTTCAATATCAAGCCCTATCAATTTGAACAAGCCATATATAACTGTTCCAGGACTACATGGGTACAAAGCACACAGAATTCTAACATTGTCAACATAAGAAGGAATACAAAATTATTTCTGATATCTTATGTTTCCATAAGATTTAGTTTTTACACTCAAAAATAGTGTAATCTGAATAGTATGGTATTTCATTCTTTCTTTCAAAGATATTTATTGAATATTGACTGAAGTTCATGACAATGTTTGCTAACAGATATTCAGAGATCACTAAAGTTCCAAGCCTTCAAAATGCACATAGACTGGTGAATGCAGTAATGCACCAATATAGAAACATAGTTTAACAAGGACTATGATAAATACATATCAACATTACTCTGTAAAGTCAGAGGACAAGCTCTTAACTTTAGCTCAAGAGACTAGAAGACTCCATAGAGGAATTGATCACTGAACCAGATTGACAGTAAAAATGGGATAATGTCAACTTCTTGCCAATAGACCACAGATTGCCATAGGAGGGCTTAAAGTAAATTTGAGCTATTTGGGAGGCCACTGACTTTTAAACATTCCTTTTCTTGTGGCTTTAAAAATATACATTACTGTGAAGTTCTTCTACTGATTTATTTTGATATTGGGTTTTCTTTCTTGTCTTATATTTTATGGGAAGGAAAGGGGAAATAGTAACTACTAAATATAAATGTGTGATTAATATCACAAATACTTTCTACCCATTCATATTTCTATTTTTTGAATCATATGTGTATATATATATATGAATTAAAAGCAAAGTAAACAAGTCAAGTATATATGATTATGAGAATTTTATGATATCTTTTGAGATAATAGGAGTGATGCTGGCATATTAACAAACCCAAAAAGGGAAACATACTCAAACTGTTTTAAATATTTGAGGGGTTTCTAGGTCTTTCCAAGAACAGCTAAATATACAAGCATTTTTTCCCCTTTCTATTATACAATGTGTTAGAAAGTTTCTCTTTCTAGCAGGTGTGAAAAAGAAGCAGGGAGCAGGAGGTCTGGGTACGTGGAAAATATTTGAAACAAAATCAGAATTTAATGATCTAGGTCAGTGATTCTCAAACTATAATGTGCATAAGAACCACCTGGAGAACTTGTTAAGGTACAGTAGGCCTGGGGTTGGACTGATGAATTTTAATTTTCTCAAACTTACAGATGATGTTGATACTGCTGGTTGAGGATCACACTTCGAGAACTACTAATCTAGACCAGTGATTCTCAAATTTAATCTGTATATGAATCACCTGGGGATCTTGTTAAGTTGAAGACAATGATTCAGTAGGCCTGGGGTGAGTGGGAAAATCTGTATTTCGAACAAACTCAAAGATGATGCATGGCTGCTGCTCTGCAGACCACACTGTGAGAGGGGAGGCCCTAGATAATTTCCCATATTATGAGTTCAAGTCATATAACATAGTCTAGTGATTTCAGGAAACGAAAGGATCAAACAACAATTTCACTTTTACTTCCTGGCCAAATGAGCTTGTATCTACTCCAACAAAGGATAATAAAGAATTAATGTTTCTTTTTTGTCTATACTGTAACTATAACAACCCCACTGAGGAAGTACTGACTGAATTCCCGTTCCTATATAAAATTCCTAGCTTAGTCACTGTAAATGAATTAGGTGAAACATAAAGTTTCTTCTTCTTCTTTTGTAACTACCATAGCAATTTAGAAATGAAATGCTACCATGATTGGCCATGTATTGTATCTGTTATATTTCTCTGATTCTGACAAACTGTGTATAATATGTACAGAAAAAAAGAAGATTGGCTAAACAGCTCAATTTTTTTTAAAAAAGCATAGAAACAGTACACTAGTCCATGTGTGTTATCTAGCACCTGTTTCAAAAATCCTATTTAGTTAGATATGTTCTATTCAAATAAAGCAAGTGGTTGAACTAGATCTAGTGAAGAGCTTGAAAATGCTCTTAATTTTGATAAGATAACTTTCCTTGGCATATTATAAGGACTGGGTGTGGAAGAACGTTACTGTGTTAGTTGTCTACCACCTACATGTTTTTTCAGTAATTGATAATACTCCATTCCTTCTCTCCTATGGAAACCTTTAAAAATACAGGAGTGAAGGGCCTCCCTGGTGGCACAGTGGTTGAGCGCTGGGTTGCGAAGCTGCCTGCAGCCTCTGCAGCCCCGGTTTGATCCCCGGCCGCTGGGCGAGGGTCCCACATGGCGCGCAGACCTCTCCTGCCGCCCACTGCTCCCCTCAGCAGTGTATTTCGGCAGTCTGCCCATTCTGTTCCCTGCTCTAGCTCTGGTGAATCCTCTCACCCTCCCATGCATCTGACTGTACCCAGTGCTTGTATAAACAAAAAAAATTAAATTTAAAAAAATAAAATAAAAATACAGGAGTGAAATAGCTGTAATGGTAGTTCCTTAAAGGAACTGAATCATACACAGTGTGGTTAACCAATGTTCCAGTAATACAAAAAAAAAAAATTAAACAGTAATTCCAAAGGGCACCTGCACCCATACGTTTATAGCAGCACTATTTACAATAGCTAAGCTATGGAAGCAACCCAAATGCCCGAAAATAGATGACTGGATCAAGAAGATGTGGTACATATATACAATGGAATATTACTTAGCAATCAAAAAGATAAACACATGCAATTTGCAGCAACATGGATGGAGCTAGAAGGGATCATGCTCAGCGAAATAAGTCAGAATGAAAAAGAAAAATACCGGATGGTCTCACTCAGCAGGAATTTAGAAAACCTAAATAAGAGACCAGGATAAAGACTAATCAATACAAAGTAAAAATCAAAATCAACAAGCAACTATAAACCAGAGACACACTACGGGGTTGGAGGGGTGAGGGGCAGGGAAAGTAAGGACTAGAGTCAAAATAAGGGGGGAGGTGCAATTGTAGGGAGAATATAACCAAAATGAAAATGCATACATTGTGCAAAGATGAAAAAAGATATAAGAATTATATAAAATAAAATATTTAAATAAAAAAATGTTAAAAAGTAAAGAGAGAAATTTCTAACAGAACATTCAAAATATAGAATAGGATCTCTAATATATTCTTTGGCCATTGAATGATTATTTTAAGTACTACGGGCATGCATACATTTCTGTTCTCTTTATGTTTCTCCTGTTCACAAATGTTCAAATGATATGACACCAAACTCAGTGACCACTTTGGTTTTTGCACAGTTTACAATAAAGTTCTCAATTCTCCGTTTATTTATTTTCTTAGTAGTTTGAATCAACTATGTGAAACCAATTGTGTTAGTACAAATACCCAAACTTTCAGCCAAATAAAAGTAAAAAGATAGGGACCTCCCTGGTGGCACAAGGGGTTAAGATCCAACCTCTGGGGCTATCAGTAGCCACTGCAGCATGAGTTCCATCCCTGGCCAGGGAGCTCCCCACATGACACAGCAGACCTCTCCTGACTCATCCTCTGCTCCCCTCAGCAGTGTACTTCAGTCAATCTGCCTGTTCTGTTCGCCATTCTGTCTCTGGTGAATACTCTCACCCCCCACAACTCTGGCCTGTACCCCAGTTCTTGTTTGAGTAAATAAATAAATCTTAAAAAAGTTAAAAAAATAGAGAAATACCTTAAAGTATTGATATAATTTTAACTTTTATTTGCCTGGAGTATATAACTTTTGTATCAATATTTGAGGTATCATCATTTTTGAGGATAAATTATTGACTTTACAGCAATTATTTATGGTTGTATGTTTTCACAATTTCTTCTTTCTCTTACCATTTCCTAAAGGTATTAATTTCTTAGCCACTTCACTAAGTTGAACTATTCCAAGAAAAAGTGTTACTTATAGGATGTTTGAATTCTTTAAATCACTATACCTGTGTTTGGAATTAAGATCTTTCTAAGGAAGTCACAAATAATATGATTTTTAAATGTAAATTTCTGAGCTATAAAAGTAGTGGGTTTTAATTTCAGTTTTGAAAAACGACCCTTTATAAGTTGTGGCCCCACTCACAGAATGCTCACGAAATATACCTACAGAAAATTTTCATGTAAAGCAGTGTGTATTTACTGATCTTTTGAGGGAAAATTAACTCTGATCTTGACATTTGTGGTGAAGCAAACCAAAATGCCATCTTTTTTTTTTCTCCTTTTGTATACAGGCATTGAAACCAGATGGATCAATAGATTGTTTTTCTAAATACATCATTTTGTTTTTATTGTGTAAACCTTGCCTTACAAATAAGCCTTTATACTATTTGTAACATGGAAGCAAGTGGACATCTGGCTTCTGTGAAAAATATGATTCACTCATTTGCATTTTTAAATTCCATTCATTCCATTTTTAAATTGCTCACTTGTCCTCTTTGCTCTTTCTAAAAGCAACTCTTTTCAACTCTCTTCACTCTCACTCACAGTTTATGTTCCTTATAATTTAACATATTATCCCTTAAAATTTTTTAAATGAAAATCAATATTCTAGAGGTAGTCTACAGTATGAGGAAACCCAAATGCCTTAGTGAGAGGTTACTTAAAAACTAATGAGAAATTTGGATGACAGTTTCAGTTTCCCCCTAATACTTCATTTTGGTCTTGGATGCTTTGAAATATCTTTCAAAGAATATTTTTTTTAATTACAGAAGCAAAATACTAATAAATTACTTATTTTTCATGTTGGTTATGATATTCCTTCAAAAATATTTTAGGTTTATAAAGGTGTTTCTATGCTAATTACATGCCATAAAGAAATTCTGTGATGAAAGATTATAATGCTTTTTAATTGTTAATAAATTCAGCAATAGTTTTAGGGAGTAAAAATTAAAAGTGTAAAAACTTGAAGATGGAAGATTTATTCATTCACAGCCCAAGTCCTTCCTTTTTATAGGAGCAAATCTAGAATTTAATAATTTCTACCACATTGAACTCTCAGAATAACCAAGAGCAAAATAACTTGGACATTCAGTTGCAATTTTAGGTAAAACTCCTCATTAGTGTTTTACTTATTGTATTAAAATAATAGGCCTGTGTGGAACCCTAACATTTCAAAAGGATAATGTTGAATAGCTAAATAGTTAAATTAATCTTTATGATTATTTCCCTGTAATCAACAAGCTATATCCTGGAAAATGGGTGTTTCTGTGTGAATGTGTATGTGTGCAGATGAAAACTTTTCTTCTGGTTGGGTGAAAGAAGTCATAGGGTCAAAATAAGGGGGGATGCAATTGTATGGGGAATATAACCAATATGAAAATGCATACATTGTGCAAAAATGAAAAATTATGTAAGAATTATATAAAATAAAATATTAAAAAAATACAACAAAAAAGAAGTCATGAGGCTAAAACTAAATGTAGAAAAAGGGATCACTATGATATGTATAGAGGGGAGAATGAGAGACATCAGTTCATCATAATGGCCAGTTGTTTTTTGGACCTGATTATGAAAATATAGCTGTGGATAGTACTTCTTAAGGAATATTAATCACATGCATTTTGAGGAGATTTCCTTAGATAACCAATAGCATGGGCATTAGAGAGGAATAGATGGGAAACTGGAAGCAAGAATACTAGGTAGCAGAATTATGCCAACACTGAGTTCTCATTTATACTTCTTGTCTCCCAGCCAATGTTCTTTGTGAATATCTTATGTAGAAAATATCTGGAAGGACATACTGGACTTGAAAGTAGGAAAAAAAAAATTAAATTTTCCAGTTTGATTTTCAGGATAACTATCCCATTGAATTAAATCACATTTCTATTAAGAATTTGGTGTCTATAATTGTGGGAAGGGTCAATACATAAATGATTGTTGTAGAGAAGAGAATCCCTTCTTGAAGTCAAAACTTAATAAGCCTGCTTAATACAAGTTTGAGAATTTTAAGTTAGACTTTTCGATGCAGCTGTGAAGTAACTAGAACTAGTTATATACTAAAGAATAACCCTAAGCATAACCAGACAGACTAAAGTGATGCCAGTGAGGTCTGGCAAAATTGGTCCCATCAGTAATTTCAGAAGTACCTCAACTCTTGTTTAGAAGAGGAGACAATATTTTATTATCAGGCTACACAGTGGACCTTTTGTGGCATTATTACTAACTTTGATTATATTTACATAGAAGTTCCATTTAGATTTTCCCTTATGGAAATCTTCAGTTCCTTTAAGATCAAGAAGTGCATCTCACTCTCCCACTGATGGAGCTATCAGAATTCTGGATCAGGAGACACATTCTTTCTCTTTAAAGGAAATTCAGTGCCCTTTAAGTAGGAGAGGGTAAAGTTAAGGTGTGGAATGCTGATTAGCATGTCAACCAGGCTCTCTATTTTGATGTAATCAAAGGAATTAAAGGCACATTAAAAGAAACAGTTCTGGAGAGAAATGTGGACCCCTGTCCAAAGCACTTTGTATCTGGAACAAATATTCATGGACTTCTCCATTGAAGATGTTAAAATCTGTTCCTTGTAAAGGACTAGAGAAGTCTGTTTGGTAGATAAGGTCAGAAAAGAAATTTGATGTTTGAGTTGTCAGGTCACAAAACAAGTACTGAATCAATATAATTACTTTTGATATCCGTGGAGGATGGAAAGCACAAGCATATACAAATCCAACACATAGCATCCTATTGTGCTTTATAATGCTTTTCACTTGGAGTTGTTATTGTGGCGGTATTTATAAACTGAAGCCCTTAGTTTTTCTTTGCTAATGTAAAAATTGAAGAACAAAGTTTCCATGATGCCAATATAGAAGAAATGTTATGGAACAATTTTTTTATTAGTATAACAAGTCAGTTCATAACATAAAAAAAAGCTTTTCTTCTGAAGTCTGTTTTCATTGCTATGTAATTATTTGGTTTGTGTTAAGTGAGTTCACTGAAGTAAATCACGTATTCAAAAAAATGGATAAATATAAGTATACATATTGTTGAATGTTTGAATAAACTGAACACATATCCTCACTGATGAAGGAATAGAAAATTATTAGCATGTAAGAAACTCCCCTTTGCTGCATCCAGTCATGACATCCCCAAAGAGATTATTATCTTGGTTCCTGTTTCCTCTGATTAGTTTTATGTTGACCTTTGACTTATGACCTAGTGACATATTTTGCCCTTTGTTGTACCCATGCAGTGGCATGTAATTGCAGTTCATTTATTTTCATTTCAGTGGAGTCTTTGAACACATAAATATACCCAAATTCATTTATTCTAACTTTTGATGAACATGAGTGGTTTTCATTTTCTGCATTCAATTTATCTTCTTGAATGTATTTTCATATATAGGTGTACATTTCTTATTTTCATACATAGGTATACATTTCTGTTAGTAATACCTCTAGGCATAGAAATGCTGGGTAATAAATTATGTTCAGCTGTGGTAGATTTGGACAAATAATTTTCCAAAGTGATTGTGCTACTTCAGGCCTGTATTAGCAATTTCTGATGTTGCTTCATAAATATCCTCACCAGAGTTTGGTGTTATCACTCTGCTTACTTACAGCTATTTTGGTTGGTGTGGAGTAATATCTCCTAACTTTAATTTGTACTCCTTTGACAGTATTTATTAGCCATTGGATATTCTCTTATGCTTTTATATTATGTGTATATCCTGGGTATATGTCCTTTGTGAGATGTATGCTTAGCGAACAACTTTCTCCAAAGTCTGCCTTTTTCACTGTCTTAATGGTATCTATGGGTGAACAAAATCACTTGTACTTTTTAAAGATTTTTTTATTCATTTATGCATCCAAGAACTGGGGCCTAACCCAGAGGTGCAGGAGGCAAGGTGAGAGGATTCACCAGAGACAGAGTAGGGAGCAGAAATGGTGTATTTACTAAAATACACTGCTGAGGGGAGCAGAGGGTGAGTTAAGAGAAATCTACTGTGCCATGTGGGTCAGGTCCCTGGCAGGGCATCAAACTCAGGCCACAGTGTATGGTGATAGCTTGATAGTGCTGAGACTTAAACCTCTGCGCCACTAGGGAGGCCTCCAAAATCACTTAATTTTAATGGAGGTTTTTCCTTTAAGGTTTATGAATTTTGTGTTCTATTAAAGATACTTTCAACTACTCCAGGAGTGTGATAATATCCTATTGCTTTTTTTTTTTTGAGGCTTCTTTTTACCTTTTATTTTTACATCTATGGAATACCTGAGTTGAATTTTCTATGTGCTGAGAAGTTGGAATCAATTACAAATTTTATATCTAATTGGCCCAACCCCATTTATTGAAAGATAATTCCTTCTTATTTCTGTGCAGTGTCACCTTGTCATAAATCAAGTGACTTTGTATATGTGTAGATATGTATTTGGATTCTCCTTTAAGTTTCTTTAAGTACTGCACAGTCTTAATTATTACACTTAGTTCTAAATTTTGATTTCTGCTAAGGTATATCCTTGATTTTTGTGCTGCCTGAAGATTATCTTGGTTATACTTATCTCTTGGCATTTAAAATTATCTTGCTGATTTCCATATTTTAAAATATCTGTAAGAATTATGATTTGAAAAGTATTGAATGTATGCATTATATATTAGAGAAATATTGTTTTCAACATTGTTTTCTGTTCTTAAACATGGTAAATTCTTTAATTTATACTGTTTATAGTGTTAATTTCTTCCAGTAATGTTTTACAGCTTTATATGTATGGTCTTTTATGTCTTTTGTTAGCGTTTTTGGGCATTTTTTGGGATGTCATTACAAATTGTATGTATGTTTTCAAATTCACTTTCTGTTTGTTAGTGATATATAGGCATGTAGTGAATTTTTATATTGACCTTTTACCCAGTTCCCTTGATATGTTTATTGATAAATCCTAATTGTTTTGCTATAGTATACTTTGGATTTTATATAGTTTGCCATCAGCAAAAAATGCTCCCCTTTTCTCCTTTTTTTTTATCTCACTCTCATTATTTTTTATATATTTTTCTTATCATTCTGGTTAGACGTTAGAAGAAATGCAATAGACATTTTTGCTTCTTTTCCAATCTCATTGGGGCAAAAATTTGTTTCACCATTTTGTATGATATTTACTATAGATTCTATAGACATACCTATTACTAAATTAAGGAAGCTTAAATCTATTCCTAAAAGTGTATGAATTAGTATGCAAATTTCTGTATATTTTCTATTTTTTTTTAAAGATTAGGTTTCTAACTAAATAAATGAGGTCAGAGAATTCATCATAATTTAATTCTTTGGAATTTGTTGAATATGTAGCAGTCCTTGTAAAATATTGATATTGGTATATATCAAATGTGCACTTGAATAAATATACAGCTCTTCCTTGGCTTATGCTGCAGTTACCTCCCAAAAAAATTCATCATCAGTTGAATATATCATAAATCTAAAATGCTGACTGTAGCTTACTGTTGCCCAATATCACCAGACAGTATGATACTGTTGTTTCTGCTGCATGCCTATAGCTTTACAACATGGCAAAGTTGAAAAAGCATAGATAGAACCATCATTTGTCATTGATGTTTTAATTCTAACAGTATATTAAACCACAAAATATATTGTTTTCTTTTTATGGATTCTATCTATCTATCTATCTATCTATCTATCTATCTATCTATCTATCTATCTACCTATAGGATATATCAATCTATATCTATCTCTTTACTTTTATCATTGCTTGCCATTCCTCTCTGTGTTTCATTGTTTGCTTTTGGGTTTATTTTCATTTCAATTAATTAGTTTTCTTTAATGTGCGTCTACTGCTATGCTATGAATAATGTCAGATTTTTGTATTTTTATTTCACCTTCATTTTTTGAAGGATATCTGATCTGGGTATAAAATTTTTATCTAGTAGGTTTGTATTTTCAGCAGTTGAATGATATTTGATTCTCTTCTGACTTTTATTATTTCTTTCACTTTTTAAAAAGTAATGACTTTTTCACCACTTGGAGTTCTTTTTTTTTTCTCAAATTAATTTTATTTATTCAAGAACCACAGTACAATCCAGATGTGTGGGAGGGTGAGAAGATTCACCAGAGACAGAGCAGGGAACAGAACAGGCAGAATAAACAAAATACACTGCTGAGGGGAGCAGAGGGTGAGACAGGAGAGGTCTGCCATGCCATGTGGGTTGCTCTGTGGCTAGTGGGGATCGAACCAGCACTGCAGAGGCTGCAGACAGCTTCACAGTGCTGCGCTCAACCGCCTAAGCCACCATTCTTAAGAAAATTTATTTTTCTAGTTTTATGTTAAAGAACTTCATTGTGATTTTCTTTGTGCAATTTTCTTTTAATTTGTCTCCTTTGAGTTCTTAACACATCTGGATTACTCTTACAGGTTTCCTTTGGTCTTGAAAAATTCTTGGTGATAATCTTTACAATATCATTTGTCACATATCCCTTTAATCTCTTTCAAGGTCTCACATTACATGTATCTTAGATCATTTTTACCATAACCCACATATACCTTATAACCTTTAATGTCATTCATTTAATTCTCCATGATTTAATCAGGATACTTCCTTCTGACTTACAAAAGTGCAAGTTCTTTTTGAATTCTTTCCAGACTATTGCTAAGTCTACATTTTAAAATCTGAATTTAAGTTAGAATAAATTTGGAATCTTAATTTTTTATTTGGTTATTTTTATGTTTCAGTAGTAAGATTCTCTTACTTGATTACTTTCTTAAACTTATCAATCAACTTATATTCCATATCTGGTATCAAATGTTTGTGTCACCTATGAATCTATTTCTGTTGTCTACTTGTTCTTTTGGTAATTTTTCTTCATTAAAACTGCAATTTTTAATGGAATCTTAGACATTGTATTTGATTGTAAGAACTTATTTGTATTAGCTCATCCTAGAGATGATTCATCCACCCCCTGACATGCAGCAAAAGAATAGAATATATCAATCTAATCATGGGTTGAAATGACTGGAAGTTGATTTTGTTTCTTTGTAAGGTTTGGTCTTTCATTTATTCACTGATTCCAAAGGTATAGTTCTCCAGGGTTTCCCAATTGAGAGTCTTCCCAAGCCCATGCAAATGGCACTGCTCTATCCTGTATTAGATTGTTTCTTGCTTGACTTTGTCATCTAATCTATATAGTTTTACTGGAACATCTGTGAAGGGAAGAGATTCTTCCATGTTATGGGGGGGCAAGGAGGGGCGTGGTATTCCTGGACCATTCAAGCTTGCCTATCTTAATAACATAAAACTTGGGCCTCCCTGGTGGCACTGGGGGTTAAGTTGCAGCACTATGATGTTATCTGCAGCCACTGTAGCACAGCATGATTTCAATCCCCTGCAGGGAGCAAACCCATATGGCCCAGCAGTCCTCTCCTGTCTCACCCACTGCTCCCCTTAGCAGTGTATTTCAGTAGATCTGCCTGTTCTGCTCCCCTGCTCCCCACTCTGTCTCCAGTGAATCCTCTCACTGCCCACACCTGGCCTGTACCCCAGCTCTTGTATGCATAAATAAAATAAATCATTTTTTAAAAAATAAAATAACACAAAACTCAAATTTTTGGAGTGAATAGCAACTACCCTCTACCTGCATTCTATCTTTTTGCCTAAGTCAAGAGTTTAATATGCCATTAAAAGAAAATAAACAGTAAGAAAATGGGCTTGTTTTGGTAAGATCCTTTTTTTTTTAGAAGCTTGCTGCTCAAATCCTGACTGTCTCAGTAACTCTCCAACATCTTCAAGTTAATGTCTTTATATGTTACCTTGTGTTTCCTAATTTTTCTTGGCAAAAGCCTTGCTGTACCATGGCATTTGGAAGTGAAAGTAATTCCCTATGTAAATTTTCTTTTGGAAAATGAGATTAGCAAAATTGAGTGATACATTACATGCTAACAATTTGTTTTAAAATAATTCAAAATTATTTGTTACTTTATATCATAAGGAGTCCGGTGTTTAAGTATCCCTTCTTAAATACTTACATTGTAAAATTCAGATAATTTTCCATTGTCACTTAAATATAAACATGTTTTGAGGTATTAAGAAGTCACAATTAGGCATTTGATCCTTAGTTATGGACTGATAACAAAATAGGAGGAAAAACATTCCTTGACATTACAATTCTTGGGGAGAGAGGTTTATATAGGAGTTTCATAATCTCAATGTTTACTTTCCCTTGGATGCCATTTAAGAAATCCACTGAGCAATATAATGAACAATGAATATTGTTAAAATGAGTTTTTAGAATTATAGATTTCAATTAGTTAAGAATTAACATAAGTACTATCATGCTGAATCTAAAATTTTTCACAAATGTTTTGCTAAACCTTGTAGTTGCTTACTCACAAGTCAGATATTGGGAAAACTCTTGATCAAATGAAATTTTTTTTGGAACTTCTGTGTTCAGTACCTATTTCATTTTTATCAGTATATAATCATTTTGTGGGCCAAAGACCTATCTTTTATACTTCACCAAAATCATAGTGGGCAATCCCTCTAAATACAAGTATTTTCATTTTCAGAGAAGTTTAATTCCATGTTTCTCTTCCTTTCCCATTTTTCCATGTAATTGTACATGAACTGTACCTCATCTTCTTACATCTTATATTATCAAAAGTTCATCCGATAAGCTCTTATATAATAAGATAAATATTTCAAGTGGAAAGCCTTCAACACATCTCACCCAAAATGCTACATTAGAACAACTTTTGAATAAAGTAATTAATAGTATTCATTTTCAAAGGAAAAAAATGCTTTTTATTAAGCACTTCTATGAATCTTTAAATTACAGTCTTTTGAGTATAACATATAGGTTTAAATAAGTTCTAAACATTTTCTCCTCACAAGCCAATTCAAACCTGGAGGATATGATATAACAACTGTCACCATAATTAAGATATTCTTGTGCTTTGAAACTTTTCTTTTAAACAAGGCAGCATCTGGTTTTCTTTATTTTGACAATTGTAATTTCCTAGTTTCAGAACTTTTTTTATATTATCCTTCAAGTTAAGGTTGCATAGTGTCTGCCAGTTTTCATGGTTTGCAAGTATAATATCCATTGGATGTTTTTATTAGAAATTACAAAATCACAGATTTTTATTTGATATCATAAGTTTTTAGGAAGAATATAACTTATAAAGCCATGAAAGGGGGAATCCATTTTCATTCATATCTTTAAATTATTTTATTACCTTTGTTCTACAAAGATAAATTTGTCTCAAGGGCATACATCAGAAAACAAATAGTACACGTTTCCCCTTGTATATAAAACAATTTTGAAGATATTTTACATGACCCAGAAAACAAATCATGAATGGGAAAACGGAAGTATTACTATCTTGATCATGGCCTTTATCTTCAAATTTTACTCTCCTAGTATCACAAGCTTTATTTTCATATTACTCCTCATATAAATCATTGACAAAAGATTGGTAATACTGTGATTGTATTCCCATTGTCTTATAGATATCATTAACCACCTTACTACTTAATATGGCCTCTAAAGGGTGTTAATATAAAAATGTTGTAACTTCAAAACATTGAAAATCCATGGTCTAGCTGTTATAACACCATGTCCACACGATACAGCTATATGCCTCTTTTATACTGCACTTATGTTTAAATTTAATGCCAACATTTCATTGCTAAGAAACATGTTAAGTGAGGATGGAGATGCCATATTTATTGAAGGGCACATCTACATTGGCAGGTGTTTTCTGAATTAAACATTTGTTTCAGATAATATTTTATTCAGGAGCATCTTATCAGCCAAAATGTTTTCTTTCTTTTTTTTTTCAAGTTTTGAAAATTCCAGTCTCCTCACCACATATTCTAAGCTGGAAATGTTTGGGAGGATATATTCTTTTCCTTTGGTCCCAAATGCTTCAGAGGTCTAATTTCCTCATTGAAAATCTTCTGTCCAGGGCTGATAGTCACACAGAATATTTCCATTCTCTAGGTTTTGAACTTTATTGTCCAACTGTTTTTTCCTTCGAAAAATGGGCTTTTAAAGTGGAGTTTCTCCTTATTGGTAGTGTACAGGTAAAGGTGGAAAGACTGGGGAAGCACCAATTAGAATATGACACTCTTAGACAATTGCCCTACTAGTCTCAGAAAGAATCATGATTGAAGTTCTTAAAGAAATTGACTGCTGACGATGTCTGGAATTAACACACTTAATTCTAAATCTGTGCAATTTGACCTTAATTTTTTTGTGAACAAAAGTTACACTTTGCACTAATTTGCATTGCTGCTACTTTCATTTTAAATTGGAATTTTTTATCACCATCCATCTGTAAGATACCTCCTGTTACTAATTTCTGACGTGGATTCCCTCATTAATATGAGATTCACAATTGCATAGATTAAAAGTTATCTGATCATATCTGGCTCATCCCATGTTGTATCAGTCTGTTCCTATATTTGGTAGATAGTGATTTAACTGTGGCAATGTTAGTATATAAAGATAATGAGTCAGATAATAATATTGGAAGAGTAAAATTTTAATATCAGTTGATATTTTATTTTACAGAAACTAAAATTATTAGGAGCAGCTTTCTTTTTTTAGTCATTTTAATCGAGTATAAAACATAAACTTTGTATTTTACAGTCTTATAAGGAGCACATTTTATATCTAAAGAGTTAAAATGGGAATTTATATGGTTTTCTAATAATTATGCATGTC
Source organism: Talpa europaea (assembly GCF_964194135.1). Classification (NCBI taxonomy): domain Eukaryota; kingdom Metazoa; phylum Chordata; class Mammalia; order Eulipotyphla; family Talpidae; genus Talpa; species Talpa europaea. The sequence goes on along the minus strand of NC_140075.1, from coordinate 66,983,553 downwards.
TGCATAAAATATTTTTTCCTTTGTATTAACCATTTTGAAAGCTCTGTAAGTGAAAGAAATTTCTGTTTCTGATAACAATCTCCATAAAAACATGAAAAATTTAGAAAACATTGTTTTTTAAGAATGTTTGAAAATCAAAAGGTTAAGTTACTAAGAGAATAAGAAACCTCTGGAATATACTGCCCGCAGAAACTCTTAATGCTCTTAATTGGTTGTTTAGATCAGAGACAAAGAAACAAAACTCAACAAAACAGATGAATGCAGTGAATTGAGGATACCTTTAGGGGCTAAATTTGATAGCTGTGTAAAACATCTAGAAAGGCATTAAGAATTCTATTTATAAACTCAGATTTAACTCTACCTGAATTAGCCAATGCTGGGCCTTGGGGCTACTTGGAAACTCTCTGCATCTGTTCCCTTATTTGCTGACAAAATTAAGCATCTCTATCTATGAATACCCTATCTTTATCATCAGTGAAAATTTTTCTGTAGGATTAAAAGACTTGCTGCTTTCTGGTTTCAGTAATTATAATAAGTTCCCTATAAAGCTGTGCATTTTTAATCTCTACCCTTCTTTTCCCCTGAATTAGTTTTTGGGCTGTTTTTTTCCGACCTGCCCAGTGTGTTCACCCTGAGGAATAACATGGCCTTTCACTAGTGCTTCTTAGAAACTAAGCCTTTATTTTCTTTTCTGGAAAGTGAGGATGACCCTACCTAACTTCCAAAGCAGCTGGACAATAAAAGAAATAATTTGTGTCAGTACTCAGCATAGTAGTTTGTACATAGAAGGCACTAATACATTTTGACTTCTTTTCCAACTATTCTCTTCTCCCTCAAGTGATGAGACTTGTGGGAGCCTGGGGTAAGGAGAACTTTTATAGCCAGTAGGTGGTTAATGTTCTGGGGAGGACCACCTATCCTAGATATTCTCTCCTGCTGCTCACTGTACCTAAACTTTCTTCTCTGAAGTATCTTTATTTTTTGCTGTCTTATTTGAAAAGAACTAAAGTCTAAACTATTAGATGCTTCAAACTAGTCCTAACAGCATACCAGCTAAAGAAATAATTGGAAATGCATTAAAAATAACAGGGCGAGAACCATGAAAACTACTGAGATGACCCCAGAGAAGTGAAAAGAACTCTGGTCTGAGCAGTCAGTCCTTTGCTCTCCCTAGTTTTAAGTGTGACATGCTAGTCAGCTGTTTTAAACTTTTTGTTAACCAGTTATTATATCAGAATATTGAACTAGACTTGATGCAAAGACCCAGACCACTAGTACAATGAGATATCCAAAGAAAACACGGTCAAATACATTTGAAACTATTGTGTACTATGCCCTGCCCCTCACACCCCCAATCTTCTAGAGTCACAAAATGACACAGAATACCTAGAAAGTGAAATTTGTTATTTATTCCACTGTCTCCCACTAATTATTATTTCCTAAAGCACATTATGGAAGACATTGGGCAAGTTCAATGAGAGAGTCAACTTTAAGGGTATGACAATTCTTATAACTTATCTCACCATGGCTCTTAGTGCAAGAGGAATACACATGATCCAGCCCTCAAATTTTTCTACTGATTTATCATTTCCCTAAAAAAGGTATTTTCAGACCTTTTTGGCTTATTTGGAATCATGAAATGACATCACTCACTGTTGGCAATGAGGGAAGATGGCTTGTTAGAACACCTATTTCTTTTGACCTAGTCCTAAAATATGAGAGAAAATTATTACAAAAATATTACTGGTAATTTCCACATTGTCACAGTTTTATTTCTCTTTGTAGACTAAATGCAATTTCTTATCAGCAAATATTAATTCTGTTGAATCCTAATAAACTCCCATCACATGCCTTCCATCTGTAATACATTGTGGCAGAATGCCCGCTGTGTCTCTCCCACTTTTGTGGTTGACTTGGCACACTTGAGAGAGCAAGCAGAGGTTCAGAAAGGTTAAGTGCCATGCCCTTTGGCCCATGATGCTTTGAAGACTGGGGGAGGGAGAGGCTGCATCATGGGTAGAGATAGATGACTAAAGGGAATCTTCACCTTTTTCTAAACACAGCATGGTCCTTTTGCTCTCTTAGTCTCCCATTTCCTCAAGTGACAAAGGAGGTATAACTAAATCCCAGCATTTCTCAGGTCCTTTCACGTTCTAATCATCCAGAGAACTCTTCAGCTAGTTAATAATTCCTTTTCATCATAACAGAGTCTTAGAGCATAATTTTGATCATGGTTAAGCATAGTTAAGTGAAGCAGAGTTAATTAATAGGCATTCATATTTCGTATGTCAAGTAGTTTGGTAGACAAGCTCTGGAAGAGCTCTGGAATAGGCCTCATAAGCATTAAGTGTGGGGGTATGTGTGTGTGTGCACAGATTGGAAGGAACAAACAAGGAGAAAAAATGTAAAAAGAAAAAATTTAGAGACGAATGTAATGGAAGGAGGTTGTGACCTGACAGTGGTGGCTTCTTTAGAATGGGAATTCCAGTTTACATCTGTGATGGAAAGTGGTTATACAAAGTCTTGAACTGAAAGAATGTACAAAGTGTGCATAGTGATGAGAGGTGCAGGCTTAGTACGTGTCTAGTGGGAAGGGAGTAATGCTGGGGGCATGTTTTCAGTCCAAGCAACAGAGAGTGGGTAAATTCAGTTTTCACTATTTCTGACCTGCAAGGATGAATAGTTTACATGTGCCAACTAATAGAAAAGCAGATTTTGGTTCAATTTTGAGTTTTAGAGGGTTATCAAAATAAATACTATTTATTCCACTAGAAAGCTTCAGTAAACAGAATAGTTCATTCCCATGTTTTTATTAAAGGCTTGATTGTTAAATATTAAAGTTGACATTTTGATTAGCACGACTGGACTGTCAAAATGTTCTCTGTCTTAGGGGTAATTAAGCATTATGTGAGAGCCTAGCACATTTTCCATGGTAGATTTTGATCAATACTATAGAAATATTAAATATAAAGGAAAAACATATATAATTTGTTGATATGCAAGTCAGAAAATCACACTAATGGTTTCAATTTACATTCACCCTAGCCTTCTGTTTTACAGGCAGAAAAATTGTGCTTCCTTTAATTGCACAAGCAATTAGGCATTTGCACTCTCAAAATTAAGAGAATATGGCTAATTGTGTATGCGATATCTGTGCCCACCACTAACAGGGGCTACAAACAATCCTGCTACCAAAATGAAAGCCAGGGATAAAAAGCCGGCCCTGAGTCATTGCCCTTTTTGAAGCTTGGAACATGCTTTGCTCATAACTTAAGTGGCTTTGAAAGTTCCGTGTTTTTGACAGACGTAAGCATTAAGCTGTAGTGCTCCTTACGATCTGAAGTACAAATTATTATCATTTAAATAAAGTGGAAATGGTGACAAATTCTGACCAATTTTATTGTGAGATATATTATATTTGAAAATTTTCTCTGGAGTATTTTAGACCAATCATGTTGGAAATTTAATATGAGTGCCTGATTTTTAAATTTCCTGCTACATTTCCTGCTCTTAAAGCCCACCCAGAATTTGTCTCTAGTCATTTTACACCTCTTCAAATGACACCCAAATATTTACAGGCCCCAAAGAACCACAGGAGTCCCACTAAATATAGTGCATTCATAAAAATCACTGTAGAAGTGAACAAAGGATGAGCCTGTGTCTTTCCATATGAAATGTCTATTGGGTTTTTATACCACTGAGTTTATGTTGCTTTTTCCTCAGTAAAATATGTAAAATATGTTTGCTGTGTTCAATGTTTCAAAGTAAGAGTTTGGAAGAGAACAGTGTCCATTTGCTACTGAATATTTCCATTCAGTGTCTCTAAATAAAAGAGACTTTTTTTAAGACCTTACCCAAGTTAAACACCCTCCGTGCAGTAATCAAATTCAGTTATTTTAAAAATCATTAATAACAGTTGTTAAACACAAAAATCCATAAGATTGAATTTTGCTATAACTACGAACTGAAAAATCCCTCCTTTTGCTAACTCTATTTAGAAGCCCGCAAGAGTAGCCGAGCACAGGCAACTAACTCTTAATTCTACTTTACACTCTCAGTCTGATATTCTAGCCATTATTTTTGTTGTTTTTCAAAAAATCTAACTACCCTTGCACTTATGTCATAAAAAATTCTGCCTTTTTTCCCTTTTTTAATATTTGTATTCAAGACAAACAACAGGAGGTTGAAATCAGGCCATTTAAAAGAAACATCTGCTGACATTTATTCATATGCTACATGTTCCACTTTCATCATTGAATGTAATGATAAACACACATTCCAGTCAATAATGGCAATTCCCAGCCAAGCTTTACAAATGGTCTCTTTAACACCTAAATTGACAGCTCGGGAGATTTTGAGATAGAAGCTAAATATGGTACATTTGGACACTGTTTGCCTAAGTCTAGGATGTCTTGAAGACTTGAATAAGCAGACATACATTATAAAATAGAAGAAAGTCTTGACTATGCAGGTATTGGAGCAGTTGAGCTTGACACTTTTGGAGCAGATTAAAAACAGAAAAAAAAACGAAAAACCTTCAAAAACAAATGGCCCCTTGGAAGAGTGAAGTAAAATATATCTCTGGCCCACACTGTGTGGAGCATAGTTTTGTTGAAGAGAGAAAACTAATCGCATCTCATTTAAAGTATGTATCTTAATTGTGGAATGCCAGATAAGTTCAATATTTATTTTGCTTTCCAAGTTCATTGAAATAAACCCTGCTCTGAATTTCAGTTATTATAAGAACATCTTAATAAAATGTTAAGTGTCTTCCATTTATTGCTTGCAATGAACACAGATACAGCTTTTCACATGCAAAAATCTCTTTCAAGTCTTTGCCATAGGTTTTGATACATATTCCCAATTTTTCCTCTGTCACATAGCAGAAAGAATTAACAACACTCAAGGTAACCATTAGCGAACTCATGATAGGGTTGGAATTAGCTTGAGTAACACCACTGTGATGACATATAAATACATGCTCCTCTGAGACATTCAGCATCCCATTTTAGGTGTATCTTTTATGCATATCCCTTTACATTTTAGTTCAGATTGATTAACCTTATAACTGAATCATAGACTGTGTTCCAGCCAAGCAGAAAATCACAGCTTTACCCAACTCCATCATGTGTGAAGAGTTTTTCTTTTCAAAACTCTGCCGTTACTGTGGTTTTAAAACAGGTCACTCGCTACTTAACTAAAAAGAATCTAGACATTTAACAAACTATCTCTGAAACATAATGAGAGGTTTGTAGTTATCTCATACAATGTCATCCAAAGAACAAGTTGCACCAATCTGTGGTGCTCCGATTAATGGTATTTTTCTCTGAAATCAGCTCAATTTAGGAAACAGCTTGAAATTGTTTTTTGTTTTTTGATTTTGTTTCTCTATGCAGGACAAATGGAGCTAAATTTGGAATGTGATATTACGATGTTTTCATCTGCTTCCAAGGCATGTTGAGCAAAGTAGCCAGACAAATCCTAACACCTTATTATTGTTCTATGTGGGAAAATAACAAGTCCACAAGATGAATTTACAGTGCTTGTGGCACTATATGTAAAAATCATTTCCTGCTTATGTTGGGTGGAGGGCAGGTCACAAGGACTTCTCAGGCAGTGTCATAGAGGTCAGTATTAAAATCATGGTTTTCAGAGTCAGCATTTAGATTAACAAGAAGGACTTTAACACCAAAATACCACTCCCTTTAATAATGTCACTTCTCCTATGAATCTCTTGAAACTAATTTAATGAAATATTCTTCCCACCACCTACTTTCACATATTCACATATTCTCTATGCACTAAAATTTTGGTGGGGAAACCACTTTATTAAAGCTTCCAGGCAGAACTTAGAGAAATCAGTTGTTTTCTACTGATATTCCATCCTGAAAGCTTTTTTTAATATGGGTGTTCTACAGGATTGTTACCCAGACCCACAGCACCTATACTTGAGGAGAGGGTACTTAATGGTGAAAGGGAAAGAAAGTATATGTGCTCTCTCCCCGGCCCCCAAAGCCAGAACGGAGCGAAGATGGGACGCCAAATAAATCTGCCAGTGATTACGCTAAAGGAAATTATGATCTTGTTATAGAAACCATTAAAGGAAAACCAGAGTTGGTATGTAAATATTGTTGCATCATTATACCACTGAAAAAACAACCTAGTGCAACATTAGTATGTTATGCAATTAACAAAATGAAAAATGAGCTGCTTGAATTTAAAGCTTTTAATGTTTTTCAAACAGATAATAAGCATTTTCGGCACCACTGTAAAACATAATAGAAAAGATCTCCCTCAGAGAGTAAGTGAGCTATTTCATCAATACTTGCTATGCATTAGGAGCTGATATACATTCCCATCTCTGTTATTTGCTATTTTCTAACTCCTCCAAAAGCAATCACGTATAGACTAAAGCAGAATGAAGATAGAAGACTGGTGAAAAGATTAGGAATTGGTCTTTGTGACGTTTTTAAAGATCGTTGGCCTGTATGTGTATTACTGATATTGAGAAAATTGACTCAAAAAGTCAACTTTGTATAGGCAAAATCCCTGTTATTAAAAAACAAAAATATTTCTAAACCTAGACGTATTTTTTAAATGTGAATATAATTTTCAGAGCCTTAGAATTATAGAGTATAATTAACATTTACTCTATCATTCAATATTCTTCTTGATTCCTGAAACCCTGCAATTAATTTATATATTCAATTACTCTAGTAGACTCTAAAAAATACTTTAGCAGTTACTTCATTGAAAAGTGGAAAAATAAAAACTTCTTTAAAATATGCATGATGCATTCTCAAGCTCTATAGTATACAACTATTGTGCAAATAATATAATACTATAGTATATTCATTTTAATTATATTCGTCTTACCATACTACTTCTTATAGCTTAAAAAAAGTCAGAATTATTTATTGTTTGAAGGAAAAGAGCTGCTCAATCAAAAACAATTTTATAAAAATGCACTTACATTACCAACAATGTGCTATTTTACCCTGTAGATGGTGGCTGATTTCAGTATCAAATTCAGAATAGTAAGGAAAAATTCATATGGGGACAATACAACTTTCATAATTTCTAAATGGATATAATTTACTGTAGGCACTAGAAAGTTAATATGTTCTCTAAAGATTTCTTTAATTTAGTTGTTGCTAATTTATTCACACTAATACAGAAAAAAATACTGCAAAATTTTTCATAACAAAAAAACTGTGCATATCTCTGTGTTTTAGCTGGCATGTGGTTCTACACAGATGGTTTGGGGCTTTCTTTGCTGCAAAACAGATGGGCCTGCACTGTCCCTTACCAATCAAAAGAGAACTTGAAAATATAGGAATATCTTTACCTACATTACGTCCTTTAATTCAAGAAATTAAAATGCCTAAAAGTATAAATAACTGCCTATGGAAAATAATTTTTGAAATGGGATGTCATATGCTGAAATTATACAGTAACCCAGTTCATGTTTAATGCAAAAAATATAAAAAGTTTGGCTTGTACTTGATACTGTTTGTAACATACAACTATTAACTTAAGAAATTTACAACTATGGAATGACTGTTATCATGTGTTCACCTTGCCTTAAAAACACTGCTGTTTTAAAACTTGAAGTGTAGTTAAGCATATTTCCATTCAAAGTGATCATTCTAGGCAGCATCATTCATTGGATCAAGTTAGCAAACAAAATATGAGTTTGGTACACTTATAACTGACATACTTTTACAACCAAAATAGAAGCAAAAACAAATCTCGGAATGAACCTGAATGCTTTCAGTATTATTTTAATTATTCACAACAGAAATTGTAAATTAACTCTTTTGTACATTGAATTAAAATCGGAGGCTGCTTTCAGTTTTAAGATTTCTGTTGAAATGCAAAAGCATGATATTCAGGACTATTTAAAAGTGCTATCTTTGTTTTGTATGTATCAGTAAATTGTACAAAGTAATGTGGCAGCACACTCTCATAGCATCACTATGTGAGAGACAGACAATGTGGGCTCATGAGCTTAGAATATAGTCTTGCTGAAAGAGAGAGCTCCTACTGCTTTCATCTCAAATGTACACATAAAATTGTCAACATGTGATGCTGCAACCATTTTTTGATATTTTGTAAATATACATTCTAGCAGTGAGTAACTTTGTTGGGCTTAGTCAAGGCTAACAGCATTTAGAAAGACTGATATTCCTCTGTGGCATTGTATGCAAAGACCAATTTAGCTGACTGGTCTACCTTTATTTTCCCAAGACAAGTGGTTTCAGAGCAGCATGTATCCTGTATTTTATTTCTCTCCCAGCAATGCATTTGTATATTGAGCACCCTTTCCAGGAAAGTGATGAGGCTCTAATTCTTAACTATAAGAAAAACATCTAAAATAATTTATTATACATGTATATCTATATCATCTATATCTATATTTATATAAACACACATAAAGAGGCATGCATATATTTACATATGTACTTGCAACTACACATATAACTATATATAACTGTATCATTCATATATATATACATATGTGTGTGTATCCATATATACATATATATATATATATATATAGTTTCCTTACAAATATTTTACCAAGGAGCACAGAAAGAAGGACTTTTTGTCTACATATAAACAGCGGGTCTTAAATTGGTTTCTTTTTTTAATGTTCAGATTCTGAAAAGAAACTGAGTATTTTTTTCTTTTGTCTGTGTGATTCAAAATAACAGCTTTGCTTGTATTTTTTCAATTACATGAAAACCAATGTCTCTCATAGATCTATGATGAAAGGTTTTACTAAGCTAGTAAATGTAAATAAAACTGTAAAATAAATATATTTAAGAAAAGAAACTGTTCTTAAGCACTCCTAAATACTTTGGCAGCATCTACATAAACAAACAATTGATATGGTAATTACAAATAATTTTTACCCATTCTTTAAAACCAGTTTCTAAAGATGTCTTTTAACCTAAACCTAGATCAAATTACTGTCACTGAATGAAGGGAGACTGCACTCTTAAAAATATCCCAACAGTTGAGTTTTTTAATAACCCAAAAGAGTCTTCTTTTTTATACACATTAGTAAAGTTTGCTGAAGTAGTTTTCTAGTGAAGTAATATTTATAAAGTTCTTAAATTTCAGTCAATAGACATTAAATACACTAGAAAATCAAGGAGCAAATCAACAAATTGTTAAGTGTTGCAGGGTTTTTAAGAAAAAATATCTGAATTGTTCAGAATATTCTGACTATTGAGAGGAAACTATAGCCCCAAGGTAAAAAAAAAAAAAAATCTTAACAAGGCTAAGCACTTCATGGATTCTTCCTGGACTCCACTGAGATAAACAATACATATATCTAATTCCTTAGTTTGGAAAATTTAGATTGTGCCATTAGGCCTTTTCTGGACTTTATGGTTCAACATCCATATAGGAATAGTTCTGATGTATTGTAGACATAGAAATATCTATGGCTGTTTTTTGAAGAGTTAGAATGCTCCGCAGCTTCTTTGTCAATTTTTAAAATATTTCCCTACTAATCATGTAGCCAAGGTTCAATTTTGCTAAGTCACATTGACCTGAACAGAAAACTTAAGATTTTTGATTTAACTTGTGTCAAAACTAGGCTGCAAAAGTGTATTAAGGTTTCTGGCAAATAAATACTAATTATATTAGGAAGTAAAAGTTAGCCACTGCTACTCAGTTTTTCTTATTTCAACTGTTAATATTTATGGAAACTATATGAAAATATAAAAAAGGCATTACTGTTATTTGTCCTGGTGGCAGATTGTATTATTGCAGTCTGCAAATATTGCTTCCAATTATTGGCAGCCCTTCTCTGAGACAGAGTTGTATTAGTCACTACACCACTGACACCAGGACTTTCATTTGCAAAGGTTGTTTGCCAATGTGGTGTGCATCACGTTGAAGCAGAAGCCATAAGAGCTATTGCATGACTCTGAGATTACTCTTCCCAATATAATGGAGAACAATGCTCTTACTGTATGGATTGTGGAATGAAAGGAACATGGTAGCAGTCTTAACTGCTCCTCAGCTGACTTGTAATGTGGGAAGAAACAAATTTTTGTTTTTGTGACCTTTCCCTGAGATTTAGGGGGTATCTATTATTACAAAACAAAAGTGGGTATGGTAACATATATGTGTAGAGGTGTGATTCTATACCTCTGAATCACACATGGTGTTATAAACCAATGTTATCGTAATTTAAAAAAAAAGAAAGAATTTCCAGAATATATGTCATTTCAATTTTTATTGCATCAAAGTGATACTGCCCACAATGTGGAGGAAGATGGACTTGGAGAAGTCTGGAGTCAGGAATATTAGCTAAATGATGCCTAGAGAAGTAACACTGGATCCCTGCTACCAAGTTACTACTAGGTTATTGAGGTGGGGGGGAATCATGTAAATTGTTTTCAAACTGAAGTGCAACTCTGATTATTGGGAGTCAGGGAAACATTTGCAGCTTTGTGCAGAAAATGAATCTACGGAGGAAGTAAAATTTGACTTGGATATTGACTGGAATGTGGCCAAGAATGATTAAGAGAGATCACTGTTTCCTGATTGATATGAAAGATCAAGTTATCTGAATTTAGTTCATTTTCTTTATTATTAAAGACACAGTTTGATTTAGTGTTCCCTAAATTGGGCATGCTATTCCTCATGTTGTTTATTATTTTAATTACTATTAATTTTTTCATGTATGTTCAAATGTATTAAGCATTCAGTGTAGAAATTGGAAAATGTATACAGATCCCTGTCCAAATTCCTCCACCAGCAATGTAAAAATCCCTAAAATGATCACCCAAAGATAACCTTTAACATCTTGATAATCTTTCTTACACCATTTAAATATATATTTATCTGATACAAAATATCATACTGATGTAATTTTATAACCTGATTTTCCACTAAAGATTACTACCATCATCTTTATTACATTTTAGTCATTTTGCATTGCTGTATAGAATTCAAGTGAACCAAGTAGGATATATACCTAATGGCTTCACCTATATGTGGAATCGAGGGAAACGAAACAAAGGATCAGACAAAGACAAACCGTAAGACCTACCCTTGAAAGCAGAACTTGATCTGAGATATTCAGGAGGGAAGGTGGAGGAAGAAGGAGAGGGGAGAGTAGAGAAGTTGGGGAAAGAAGAGTGTAGCGGAGGGTGGAGGACTATGTGCACTTCGGTGGTGGGAAAACTATGGTGATCACACCTGAGGGTAGAAATCTTATATTGTGAAAAAATAAACAAGGATGTATAAAACATAAAAAAAAATTAAAAAGTAGTGCAACAACCCATTTTATATTATTGGTATTTAGGTTGTTTTCACATTTTTTTCCCTTCTAAACAATGTACTAGGCATCCATTTGTACAGATATATTTTTGAAAGCATTTAAGGTTTTTTTCCTCAAATATAGCACTTGCCACCAGGATTTAATAATATTTTTATCCTCATTTAATATATTCTTTTTAATAAGTACCCTTTCAGAGCAGAAGAAATGTTTAAGCTATAAATTGTTACTTTATGTGGAGTCTGGAATATTAACTAGAGAATACTAGAAAAATAAGCTTCCAGGTAAAGCTTGTTCATCTGATGGTATTTCTTCACTCTTAAAAGTTGCTTTACCACCTTACCTGTCTTTTCCCAGCAATTCAAGAGCTGAAGTTATCTGAAGAGGCACAAATCAAGAACAGTAGTGTCCTATCATCTTGTGCATGGATATGCGCATTCTGGCAGCACTGCGCTAGCTACCACTTCAGCTACTCCCCAGATAGTCTGATTTCTGTGTCCGTGGAGCCAACCACCATGGAAGGATTATTTACCCTGAGCTGGTAGTAGCCAGGATCATACCTCCAGGCAGAAGCTTAAAGCCAGTCTACAATTGGCTAGGTAGAGGCTGCCCTGTCACCTGGCTCACGCAATGCTGATTCAGAACAGAACCACAGCTGCAATGGCCAGAAGGTACAAGTGAGAAATAACCCTCTGTTGTTTTAAGGCAATAAAAGTTTGGATTCACCTGTTATGACACATGGCTTATCCTCTCCTGACTAAAACACCTAGAGAATAGTTGTGTTAACATGGAAGAGAGCTTCTCTTGGCTGACAACCTGCTTTGGCTCCTTTCAAACCAAGAGTACTCTTGAGGACATTTGTATGGATTTTTTCAACTTTTCTTCTTATCATAGGAAAATGGAGATAATAGTACCTACCTTCAAATAGTCATTATGATGATTAAATGATATACCAAATACAAGGTTTAATATTTTGATAATACACAAAAATTTCGACATCATCTGTTATGTAGTACTAATATTGGTAGATTTAATCAGCAAAGTGTTTGAGTTTTAAGTAAAAAAATCCGCATTCAATTCTTCCATTCATTGGCTATATGTGTGAATTTAAATACATTATTTGATTACTCCAAGCCTCTGTTTATTCAACTACAAAATAAGGATGAGAATACTTAGTATTATATCATTGTAGTGATGAAATAAGTCTTGTGTATAATGATTTCAATATATGGGATCATTGGAAACACCCAGTAAATAGTAACTGTTATTATTAAAAGCCTCTGGGTGATAGAAGAATACTTTAGTGGCCACATTTTATTTTCTCTGAATTCTTGATTTTCAAATTTGCTGCTATCCCTTAATTAACTTTATCAATGATTTTATACACAAATTTCACACACCATGGCTGCAGAAGCCATGTTTCATTTGACCAAAATCTTCTTGGCAAACTAAGCCATGCCGAACATGGTTTACATAAACATAAGTATTATATAAAATCTAATTATCCATTTGGCCTAGTCAAAGAGGATTTCAAATACAACAGGTCCTCGAATAATATTGTATTGATCAACAATGAAGAGGAAAACAAGTTCATTCCCATCCAGGGCCTCTGTGCAAGTGGAAGTGCATGTTTTCTCCATGTCTGCATAGGTTTTCTCTGAGTGCTCCAGTTCCTCTGGGCACTCTTGTTTCCTCCCATATCTGAAAGATCAGGCTCATTAGCTAGCTAACTTGTCTCAGCCGGAGCAGTGAGTGTGGGTGAGAGTGCACCCTGCAATGGAGGTCATTAAGTGAGGCCTTACACTATATTTTCGGATAAAAAGACTAGGCAAAGTGTGAAGTACCCGAATTATACTTTCAATTTACCTTAAGAAAACTCTATTAACTTGGGCAAGAGCTTTTGGGTGCATATTTCCTTATTTCTAAGGTTACATGACCAATGACTGAAGGAGGAGACATTGTACATTTGACTCTCAAAGACCTGAAGTGATAAGCAGGTATTTTTATTATATCAGGTTAGCATAGTTGTTTCTTCAAAGGCTGGACTGGACGGACACTATCAAGTAAAAATCACCTTTGAAAGTGGCAATAAGCTAGGGCTTTACCTCTATGGCTTCCATGGTTCTTGAAGCCCTAAAGTAAATTTGGAACAAACTACAGCAGCAGCATCATTAACAACAGCAAATAGACAATCCCACCTGCAGCCTCAGGTCCTCCTTGTCATAGTGAATATTGTTCTTGGACAATGAAAGAGGAAAAAATAATTCTTTCCAAAAACAGTATTCATTTATTTAACTATCTTCTTTCTCTTTTCCAGACATTCAACATCTGTCCTTTTTAAATTTCTGTTAATTGTATTTTTCCAAAAGTTCTCAAATTAGCTGTAGAGAATTACTTTCACCAAATAGTCAAAATTAAATAAAAAAACATACAAAATATAATTTTAGGTAGACATGCAAAATTGTCAGGTAGACATAAAAATGTTGAAAGGAATAGAATTTAATTGTGTTTCTATATTATAATCAAACACAGGATTCTACTTTCAGGACTTCAAGATCAGGATGAACACGGGAATAAGATCTAATCCAATATCTGAGTGTTTGCAAACAACCTGATGTTTGTTTTTGTATAACCACTAGACTTAGAATTTTTCTTTTCAGTTGTATTTGTGAGATATATGAACACTTTCATTTCTGTTTTTGACTAGAAAGGATAATAGAAATCAGGAGAACACTGACGCCATCGTAGAGCCACCGAACAAGCAGATGCCTGCAAACGTGGTAATGTCCCTGCTGGATAAATAGCTAAACTGCCTTCAAATGACTCAAAATTCCCATGCAGCAAGGGGTGTTACACCAGAATGTCTTCATATTGTGACCCACACAATATGAGAGACTTGGTAAAAGCAAACCAGCAAATATTTACTGCCCTAAGGTACCAGTTGGTGAAAGGTGAAATAGATAAAGTGACAACTGAAAGTCTGAACAGGGGTAGAGAACAGCGGAAGTGATGCTGCGAGAGCCCCAAAGCATCACGGAATATGTAGGAACTTGCTAAGACTATGTTAATGAAGGAATCTAGGTAGATGGTATAAACAGATCTGGTACATAATTAACTCAGAAAAGTGAGGATGGGGAGTTTGGAGAAGGATTGTGGAGGGCTTCGAACATCAAGCCAAAGGGTGTGAATTTTGCTCTGGAGACTGTGGAAACTACAGATAGTTTGTAAGAGGGGGTGGGCATTAGCAGGGCGGTGCAGTAGGAAGACTGATGACCTGAGAGCTGTGTGAAAGGGGAAGTGATACGGAAGATTCCTGATTTTCAGATGACAAGGTGCCATCGAGACACAAAGGGACTTTCCCTAGCTAGCAAAAATTTTATATTCCCAATTTTTTAATTCTGAATTTTAAAATCTGTACCCATGGCAAAGACCTAATCTTTAGCCTTAAATTAAGACTTGCAACTCTAACAAAAATTGAGGTCCCAATTGTAAGTCTTTTGTTTTAACATTTTTTTCCCCTGTGATTAGCAATATTCAACAAAAATGTGAATTGTAGAATGATATATGGTCAAAAGAAAAGACATAATTTCCATCTAGAAAGTCTTTACTCAGCTTCTGCCTTAGCGTGTAAAAACAAACATACACAAATACTTTATCATGTGTATCCCATAGTAGCTTTACTAATAATTAGGAAAAGTTCGTAACCTCAAAATTATATCACTAGAAAAGCAGTATATTATTACAGGCTATTTTTTTTCCTGAAGAAAGTATATATTGCTATTTCTCTTGAAAACTTGATAATAATATTCATTCACGTCCTCTTGTGGTGTATAACATTATTAACTATAAACAAGTAAGGGGAAATGAATGAAACTCCAAATGAAAACTCCAAGAAATGAAACTCCAAGATATTTTGCAGAACTGCCCCTGACATAATTTTGACATTTTTAAACTTAACAAATGTTGGCTGAGTTCTGCAGATATGTAATATAATTTTCACCCCTTCTAAATAGCAGTAAGAAAGGCAGAAACATTCTGAATCTTTAAGTAGATAACTACAATTACTATAATCTTTTTATATCATCTTTTAGAACATATTTAAATTATAAATGCCATAGAGGGATTTCAAAGATAAAATTTCAAGTACAATTAAGGCAAGTGTCAATTTTTTTTTCTATTTGTAACTTACCTACCCTTCACAAAACCCCACAAAGAAACGTTTTGTCAACTAATAATTTAATAAATTTGACTTGTGATTTGAAGTGTTAAAACAAAGGATTTTTTTCAATACAAGTAATTCAAGAGGGTTTTCTGCTGTACTGTTTCAGAACTCTTTCTCAGTAAAGAAACCTTATCTAATCCTGTTTCATCCTTTAAAACTGCCTACACACTAATCTCTAGGGACAAATTTAATACTTTGCAACAAAGAGAATATATCCCTTTTCAGGTTGAATAGAGGAATTGTTAGGACACCAGTGAGGTATGAATAACATTATAATGCTGCCATTTACTTGGCAAAAGAAAAAGTAAAGTTTCTTGTTGCAACCAAAGAAGTCCTCCTTCTTTGGGTTAAATTTTTTGACCCTTGGTATATCCCCAGACACCTATGTTACTGCGCTATTTGGGTCTTCTACCTCTTGCGAAGTAAACACTGAGCAAATCTAAGTAAACAGTTTGTTTTAGTTGAAGATAGAAAGACTCCATTTAATTGAGTTTTGATGATAGATGTGCTCCAAATGGTGCAAACAACTTTGACATGGTAAAATAATATTGTCTTATGGCATGTGTAACACTACATAAAGAATCTTAGCTTAGCACTTTCTGAGTTTACAACATTTAAGTGAGAAAATGACAAAAGAAAGCCAAACTGTCAGAAACAGAAAAACCTTTAACAATCCTAAAATACAGACTATAATTCTCTTCTTTATTCATTTGATTTGGGGAATAATCTTTGCAACAGAAGGAAGGGAATGAGAAAGCAGCTGAACTTTGTACTTGTGAAACTTTATTTTTTTTGTGGTCCACTGCATATAGCTGAAAATAACACAACTAGCACTTAAGCATTGATTATATGATATGGTTGTGGGCAAGTAGTTGAGGCAAATCAACATGTCAAGAAAGTCAACTAACTGAAATAAATTCTTCACATGTGTTTGTTTACTACTTCCATTTATGGATTAGATTATACATGTAAAGTATATTGTCATTAAAACCACAGATAACATTTAAAGATTCAACATCTTCATCAGTTCGAAAATTATCATCAGTTTCTACATAAAATGTATCACTCATTTGCAATGTTTATAAGAAAACAATGGGTTATGAAATGAAAAATGCATGTGTTAGATTATCGTACTCAAAGATGAATATTTTATTCTCTTCCCTCTGTGGTATATGTAGTCCTTCTGTCAGTTTTTGAGAAACAACTTATTTTATATAGTTTTATGATATAGATTTCATAGTCTCTCAAGTTATCTTGTTTTATATAGTCTTACTAACATGAATTATATGTATATATTCTTAGTATATTTAAAACAAACTTCTTGACATTTGAAAGAGTCCCGTCACTGGATTTGGTTTCAGTCCTGTAATATAACCAATCTCATATATACTTTTTTTATGTGTGGACTATAGTTCTTTGATGCATGGGATCATAATGACCCAATTTATTTATTTATTTATTCATTCATTTATTTTTTTATTTATTTATTTATTTTTTACTGTTTAAGATTTTTTTTATTTTTTTTATAAATTTTATTGTTATATTCCCCATACAATTGCAGCCCCCCCATTCTGACCCCAATCCATCCCCTCCCGCCCCCGCCCCCCTAAAAGTGTCTCTGGTTCATAGTTTTTTGTTGATTTTGATTTTCACTTTCTTATATTCATTTTCCTGGTCCCTTATTTAAGTTTTCTAGATTCCTGCTATGAGTGAGACCATCCGGTATTTTTCTTTTTCTTTTTGGCTTATTTCGCTGAGCATGATCCCTTCCAGCGCCATCCATGTTGCTGCAAATTGCATGTGTTTATCTGTTTTGAATGCTGAGTAATATTCCATGGTATATATGTACCACATCTTCTTGATCCAGTCATCTATTTTTGGGCATTTGGGTTGTTTCCAAAGCTTAGCTATTGTAAACAGTGCTGCTATAAACATAGGGGTGCAGGTGTTCTTTGGAATTGATGTTTCTGTGTCCTGTGGGTAAATACCTAGGACTGGAATTGCTGGATCATATGGAAGCTCTATGTTTAGTAGGTCCAGAAATCTCCACACAGCTTTCCACAGTGGTTGGACCAGTTTGCACTCCCACCAACACTGCAGAAGAGTTCCTTTTTCTCCACACCCTCGCCAACATTTGTTGTTGCTAGTTTTTTTAATATGTGCCATTCTCACTGGTGTAAGATGGTATCTCATGGTAGTTTTGATTTGCATTTCCCTGATGACAAGTGATGTTGAACATTTTTTCATATGCCTGTTGGCCATTTGCATTTCCTCTTCAGAGAAGTTTCTTTTTAGCTCTTCTGCCCATTTTTTGACTGGATTATTTTCTTTGTTGTTGTTGAGTCTCATCAGCTCTTTGCAGATTTTTGTGATCAGTCCTTTATCATTAGTGTTGGGTGCAAAAATGTTCTCCCAGTTGGTGGGGTTTCTCTTTGTTTTTGTTATTGTCTCTTTTGCTGTGCAAAAGCTCTTTAATTTGATGTAGTCCCAGCTGTTTATCTTTGCCTTCACTATCACTGCTTTGGGTGATGTGTCTGTAAAGATGTCTTTGATGTGCAAATCACGTAGTGTTTTGCCTATATTTCCTTCTATATATTTTATGGTTTCAGGTCTTATGTCTAGTTCTTTAATCCATTTTGAGTTGATTTTTGTGTATGGTGTGAGGTAGTGGTCAAGCTTCATTCTTTTGCATGTAGCGACCCAGTTTTCCCAGCACCATTTATTGAACAAACTTTCTTTGCTCCAATGCATAGTCTTTGCTCCTTTGTCAAAGATTGGTTGACCATAAATCTGTGGGTTTATTTCTGGATTTTCTATTTGATT
The DNA here is from genome assembly GCF_964194135.1 of Talpa europaea. Lineage (NCBI taxonomy): Eukaryota > Metazoa > Chordata > Mammalia > Eulipotyphla > Talpidae > Talpa > Talpa europaea. Next base: position 66,965,206 of record NC_140075.1, on the reverse strand, counting down.
CCATTGGTCTGTATGTCTGTTCTTGTTCCAATACCATGCAGTTTTGATGATTATGGCTTTGTAGTATAGTTTGAAGTCTGGGAGTGTGATGCCTCCATTCCCTTCTTTTTTTTTTTCAGGAGAGCTTTGGCTATTTGGGGTTTTTTGTGATTCCATATGAATTTCATCAATAATTGTTCTATTTCTTTGAAGAATGACATTGAAATTTTGATTGGAATAGCATTGAATCTGTATATTGCTTTTGGAAGGATGGCCATTTTAATAATGTTTATTCTTCCAATCCATGAGCAGGGGATGTCTCTCCATTTCTTTGTGTCTTCTTCTATTTCTTTTAACAGTGTTTTATAGTTTTCTTTGTATAGGTCCTTTACCTCTTTTGTTAGATTTATTCCCAAATATTTGATTTTTTTTGTTTCAATAACAAAAGGGATGGTCTTTTTGATTTCTTCTTCTTCAGATTTATTGTTTGTGTATAGGAAGGCTACTGACTTTTGCGTGTTGATTTTGTATCCTGCCACTTTACTGAACTGATTGATGAGTTGAATCAGCTTTTCTGTGTAGTTTTTGGGGTTTCTATGTATAATATCATATCATCTGCAAATAGTGATAGTTTGACTTCTTCTTTTCCTATTTGAATTCCTTAGATGTCTTTCTCTTGTCTTATTGCCCTGGCTAGGACTTCCAGTATTATATTGAAAAGCAATGGTGAGAGTGGACATCCTTGTCTTGTTCCAGATCTTAATGGAATTGCTTTCAGCTTTTCACCATTGAGAATGATACTGGCTGTTGGCTTGTCATAGATGGCCTTTATGATGTTGAGGTATGTTCCTTGTATCCCAAGAATTTCAAGGGCTTTTATCATGAATGGGTGTTGCACTTTGTCGAAAGCTTTCTCAGCATCTATTGATATTATCATATGGTTTTTATATTTCTTTTTGTTGATGTGTTGGATAACGTTGATTGATTTTTGGATGTTAAACCATCCTTGTGTCCCTGGAATGAATCCTACTTGGTCGTGGTGAATTATCTTATGGATACATTGTTGGATTCTGATAGCTAAAATTTTATTGAGGATTTTTGCATCAGTGTTCCTTAAGGAGATTGGCCTGTAGTTTTCCTTTTTTGTGTTGTCCTTGTTCGGTTTTGGTATTAGTGTAATGTTGGCTTCATAAAACGTGTTTGGTATTGTCCCTTCCTTCTCAATTTTTTGGAAGAGTTTGTGAAGGATAGGCACTAATTCCTCTCTGAATGTTTGGTAGAATTCATTTGTAAATCCATCAGGTCCTGGGCTTTTGTTTTTGGGGAGTTTTTTGATTACCATTTCAATTTCGCTAATTGTAATTGGTCTGTTTAGGTGTTCTATTTCTTCTTTATCTAGCTTTGGGTGATTGTAGAGTTGTAGGAATTTGTCCATCTCCTCTTGATTGTTAAACTTGTTTCCATATAACTGTTCATAGTAGTTACTGATTATTCTTTTGATTTCTGCTGTGTCTGTTGTGATTTCTCCTCTTTCATTGATGATCCTGTTTATTTGTGCTTTCTCCCTTTTTTCCTTTGTGAGCCTGGCTAGGGGTTTGTCTATTTTATTGATTTTTTCAAAGAACCAGCTCTTGGTTTCATTGATCTTTTGGATTGTTTTTTTAGTTTCAATTTCATTTATTTCTGCTTTGGTTTTTATTATTTCTTTTCTTCTACTGGTTTTGGGGTTTTTTTGTTGTTCTTTTTCTAGATCTTTGAGCTTCGAGATTAGGTTGTTTCTTTGCGTTCTTTCTTGTTTCTTGATGTGAGCTTCTATTGCTATATATTTTCCTCTTATTACTGCTTTTGCTGCATCCCATACATTTAGGATATTGGTGTCCTCCTTGTCGTTCAATTCAAAAAATTTTTTCATTTCTTCTTTGATCTCCTCATTAGTCCAATGGTCTTCCAGTAGTGTGGTTTTTAATCTCCATGAGGTAGGAAAGTTCCTTGCCTTCTTTTTATGGTTTATTTCTAGTTTGATGCCTTCATACTCAGAAAAGATGGTTGATATGATTTCAATCTTGGTGTATCTGTTGATGTTTGTCTTGTGCCCCAGTATGTGATCGATCCTGGAGAATGATCCATGTGCACTTGAGAAAAATGTGTACTCCGTTTTTTTGGGGTTTAGTGTTCTATAGATGTCTGTTAAGCCCAATTGCTCTAGGTCCTTATTTAGAGCTTTGGTTTCTTTACTTATTTTTTGTCTTGTTGATCTATCCATTGTTGATAGTGGTGTGTTGAAGTCTCCCACTACGTATGTGTTTTCTCTGATGTCTGTTTTCAGAGAGGACAACAGTTGTCTGATATATTTTGGTGCTCCTTCGTTTGGTGAGTGTATGTTAATGAGTGTTATTTCTTCTTGAAGTATTGTCCCCTTGATCATAATGTAGTGACCATTGGGGTCTCTTTTTATCTTTTTGAGTTTGAAATCTGTTTTATCTGATATAAGTATAGCTGTTCCTGCTTTCTTTTTTGGCCCATTTGCTTGTAGGATTGTTTTCCATCCTTTAACTTTGAGCCTATGTTTATTTTTTGTAGCTAAATGTGTTTCCTGGAGACAGCAAAAGGTTGGGTTTTGTTTCTTAATCCAGGCTGCAACTCTGTGTCTTTTTATTGAAGAGTTTAGTCCATTTACATTTAGAGTTAATATTGATATGTTAGCATCTGTATTTGCCATTGTGTTTGTCTTTCCTTTGATTTTATTTTTTTATTCTTGTAATAACTTTTTTTTTTTGGCCTTCTTTCATTGTTATTCATCCCTCTGAGGTTCTGGCTTTAGGACTCCTTGTAGTATTTTTTGGAGTGGGGGTTTAGTTGCAATGAAATTCCGGAGTTTCTGTTTGTCTGGGAAGGTCCATATTCTTTCTTCAAAGAGGAAGGAGAGCTTTGCGGGATAGAGTATTCTTGGTTGGCATCTGTTTTCTTGGAGTCTGTTGACTATGTCCCTCCACTCTCTCCTTGCCCGTAGTGTTTCTTCGGAGAAGTCTGATGTCAGCCTGATTGGGTTTCCTTTGAATGTTATCTGTTTCTTCCCTCTTGCCAGCTTCATTATTTTTTCCTTGTCCTGGATTCTTGGGAGCTTTACTATTATGTGTCTTGCTGTATTTTTCCTTTCGTCGTGGAAGTTTGGTGTTCTTCTTGCTTCTTGTATATCAATTTTCAGCTCCTTCTTCACATTTGGGAAGTTCTCTTCAATTATCTCTTTGAATATTTTCTCTGTTCCTACATCTCTCTCCTCTCCTTCTGGTATTCCTATAACTCTTATATTTCCTTTCCTCATGGAGTCAGATAGTTCCCAAAGTCTTTCCTCGTTCTTTTTCCTTCGTACTTCTCTTTCCTTTTCTGTTTTGGTTCTTTTTATTTCTGTGTCTTCAAGATTACTTATTCGTTCTTCCATTTCATCTATTCTGCTTTCATTGCTTTTCCCAGAATTCTTTAGTTCTTCCATTAATTCTTTGATCTCCTGCATTTCTTTTACTTCCCTCTTTAGGGACTCAATTTCTTTCTTCTGACCATTGTTTTCCCTCTCTAGGGACTCAATTGCATTCTTCTGATCGTTGATTATTTTTCCCTTATCATTCTTTTCCTTTATGACTTCTGTCAGTTTTTTAATCACGGCAATTTTAAATTCTCTTTCTGGAAGGCTCAGAAATTCTTCCAAGTTATTGTCGTTGCAATCTGGGGGCTGGTTTTCTTTTTGTGGTGTGCTTTTTCTCTGGAGAGTTGCTAGGTTGCGTGTGGTTCTTCTCCTCCCTACTGTCTGTTTTCTAATTTGCCGTATGCGTTGGGACACTGTGTTGTTGGGACTGGCCGGCATCTTGGGTGGGCTTCTCTGCTCCCCTCTGGTTCCTCCAGGAGTCATCTGTCAGTTTCAAGCAGTCTTTACTGGAGAAAGGTCCCTGTTCTAAAATGCCGATGTGGGGACACACTCCCCTGTGCGCCTGGTCTGCCCCGGCGGTGGGTTCCTGCTCCCCCTCTGGGCTTGGACTGCAGGCCAGAGGGGGTCTGGCGTGGGCAAACTTCCCCCGCTCACCTCTGGCTCCTGAGGAAGCCTTCTGCAGGTAGTCTTTACTGAAGAAATGTCCCTGTTCTAAAATGGTGATGTGGGACACACTCCCTGCGCGTCTGGTCTCAGGCACACTCTTCTGCGTGCCTGGTCTGCCCCGGCTGTGGGTGCTCGCTCTCCCTGTGGGCTCAGACTACTTGTTCGGAAGGGGCCCGGTGTGGGCTAACTCCCCAGCTGGCCACTAGCTCCTTCAGGAGCCTCTGCTGGCTTCAAGTCGCTAGGTGGCGCCAGAGATCTCTCCTAGAGCCCTTGGGGAGCTGATTTTCCACCCCGTGGGACAGGGAGCAGAGCGGGGATGGTAGGGTACACCTCAACGGCTTTGGGGTGCTGTGTCTGCCTTGTGCCCCACCGTCGTGGGGAACCCCAGCCCCTAATTTCGTGCCCCGGGTCTCAGTTCCAAAGCCCTCAGTTCCAGGACGTGGGCTGTAGCCCAGATCAGTGGCGCGGGAATGGCGCCTTTTGAATCCCGCTTCCCTGCCTGGGCGCCTTGTTCCTGCTCACTCAGGGAGGGCCTCCGAGGTCTCCCCGCAAGCCTAGATCGCAGGCTTGGGGACCTGGGCAGCTGCGATCCGATCCGATCAGCGCGCGCTTTCTGTGCAAGCTTACGGGGGGGGGGGGGGGGGCCCGGGCTGTGTGCTGGTGCTGGTCTCCTCCTGGGGGGCGGGGCTCTCTTTAATGGCGCCTGGAGCTCACCTCCGTGGTGGATCCTGCAGGGTTCTCCACAGCTCCCGTTCACGGGATGTGGTGGCTGAAATAGTTCCTTTCCACTCACAGTCCCACTTGCTGCGTCCGTTTTTCTTGTTGGCCGTTTTGGTTTGTTGTTTTCCTCCTCTCTGCTGGTGGGAGAGTGCCGCCTCTATGGGCGGGGGAGGGGAGCAGGGTTCTGCGCTTCCCTCCCTTCTGGTCCTCTTTTATAGCAACTTTCTTCTTTGGGCAGTTTGCTGGAGTCGTCCGTTTATCTTCCGTGTCCCAGTTCTCACTGGGACCTGCCGCTTTTCCTCCCTATTAACTTTTTTTAATGGGAGATCTTACTCGCAGCATCTCCTCGTCGCCATGTTGCTCCGCCCCCTTTTCATAATGACCCAATTTAAATGAAAGACAACAATACCCTGTAGGAACAGATAGAAAATTGTGAGCAATTTGAAAGTCAGAAGAGGTAAATCTGTAATAGAAAAAGTGATTTTGATAATTATATAATCTATCACCTATGATTTTCTACATACTCTGTTATACTATCATACAAAAGAACAAATTTTTCTGAGCTCCCATTCAACAAAATGAGAATAGTAAATAAATCTCTTATCCAATATTGTCACAGAGGTTAAAAGTAAACTTACAGTGAAGGTTATAAATTATAGGTTTGGATATATTGTTTCTTACCAAGAACAGATATTTTCAGTTTTCCTTCAAATCTTCTGTATATTTCAACATCTCTGTTACAGTTGATTCTTGGCTTTCTGCACTATATAGTCTCACCTCTTCTCTCTTAACACACAAAAACTCTTGAAGAGACTCTTCACAAAAATATGAGTAATCAACAAGCCCATAAAAATACTTAAATCATTAATTATCTGAGAATAGCAATCTAAAACTTCAAATTAAATATCACCCTAGAATTACTAAAATTTAGAGACTGAAAATATCAGCTATTATAAAGGTTTGTCTTTCACACATCAGTTGTATCATGCCTCCTTTGATTTCTTATAATTCCTTATTCCACACTTCCTGTTCAAGCCCTCAACATCTCTGTCCTAGGATTTTGTAATACCTAACAGTTCTCCTGGACTTTGGTCTCCTACCTTTCTTTTCTTTTTTTTTTTTAAAGATTTATTTATTTATGTATACAAGAAGTGGGGTACAGGCCAGAGGAATGGGGGGTGAGAGAATTGACCAGAGAAAGAGTGGGGAACAGAACAGGCAGACTGACTGAAATACACTGCTGAGGGGAGCAGCGGGCGAGCCAAGAGAGGTCTGCTGTGCCATGTGGGTAGCTCCCTGGCCGCGGGGATTGAACTTGTGCTGCAGTGGCTGCAGATTGCTTCATAGATTGTGTCTCAACCTCTTGCGCCACCAGGGAGGCCCTCTCTTACCTTTCTAACTAGCATTTACATTGCTTTAAGTAATGCCCTCCTTAAATGCACATTATATCAAGTCACTTATCTCCAAAATCTTTTCTTACTATTTAAATTTAAAACTTCTGACATCATTTTTTTAGGATCAATCCTTTGTTTTCCATGTCAAATTTCCTTGAATATCTTTCTTTTGTGCACTTACATCCTTTTTTCACCCCTTGATTGAATTTGCAAATCTCTTAGCTAGTGTTTGCCTTCAGAGTCTTTCCATTCTCCTGAATCTGCCACAGACTCAACAGCATTTATCTCTTAAAATTTGATCATCACCTCCTTGGCTGGGGATGGAGCTCTGCAGTGGCTGCAGATAGTTTCACAGGCTGCATCTTAACCCTTTGAACCACCAAGAAGGCCCTGCTCCCCCCAGCAGTATATTTCAGTAGATCTGCCTGTTCTGTTCCCCACTCTGTCTCTGGTGAATCCTCTCATTCCCCACACCACTGGCCTGTACCCCAGTTCTTGTATGCATCAATAAATAAGTCTTTAAAAAAAATTATCAGCTAAAAACTTCAATTGACCTACAATTATTTACAAAATAACATTTAGTTCCTTACTTGAGAACACAAGACCCTGTGAAATATGATTTCTAAACACTTGGCATAAACTATTATTTTTTTTCTAGAAGGTACAATTCTCCATTCTTCACCTTGAAATACTTAGTGAATGTCACACATGAGTGGCTTCATCTAAGCCCCCAGGCGTGGCTACTTTACCTGCTTGTTCTCTATGCTATCACATAGCTAAAGTTATGTCTCTAAAGTAACACTATCCATGCTGTATGACGATTGTTCTTCTGTCTTTTTATGTTTGTTTTCCTTCCTTAAGATTATAGATCCATGAAGGTAACAACAATGTATTATTATTTTATTTTTATTTCCTGTACTTAGTATAATCCTTGAAATAAATTAAAAAAAATCTGTTGAGTGCACTACTAAATACTCTACATCGTTTCTAAATGTATGTGATCTCTTCACATGCTTTTGCTTTTATGGTTTGTTCAGCCTGGTTTGCCCTCCTTCCAGTTCTGTGATTACAGAAAACTTACACCTCTGAAAGGTCTGGTTCAACTGATTTCTTTTATGTGACACACTCCCTGTACTCTTGAATAAGAATTAATTATGCCTCCCTGTAAGTTTCTTTAGCAGCTGTTGCTTATTTATCCATTATTTAACTTAATAAACATAATATTGTGAACTGGCTACATGGTAGGCACTATATATATATATATACTATGGAATTTATAACAAAGAATGTGACCTGGTGGCTACCATTGAGAAGTTCACAGTTAAATGGCGAGATGTATTTGTAAAAATATAGATACAATTCAATCTGTTAAATGCTATAATCAAGGTGAGAATAAAATGCTATAAGACCAGAGTGCTTAGAGGAATTAATTTGACATGATTCAGAGGCAATAATTCATAGAGTGGTTGAGATTTGAGCTGGTACTTGAAAAAAGCATAGGAGTTTGACAGGCAAATGGGTGGTTGTAAAGATATTCCAGGCAGAAGAAACAGCCTTTGTAAATGCACGGATTCATGAAAAAGAACTCTGGCAAACTGATTCTCCCTCTTTTCCTCTACAGTAATCACCTAGATTCCTTTTCCAAGCATACAACACTTTTGAACTCTCATTACTAGAGACCTCTGCAGTGATTGAACCTTGGATTTGGTGTCACCTAGACTAGTAAAAACACCAAAATTCTTGATTCCAATAGTCCCCTCTTATCCTTCCAGTTCGCCAACTTAATTCACCACACTTACTTCCCATACTTGTCATTGTAAAAATTTGAAGATTGTAAAGTTTTGTTATGTAACTTTGCTGCCTGTTTGTGTAGGATGGTGAAAGAAAATCTGATACATCCTTATCCCACATGCCACTCATGACCTATGTTATCTTGGGTATGGAATAAACTTGGTGACCTCAAGATTCCACATGTAGAGTGGAGGTGCTATACAACCTACCTCCAAAGGATGTTATAGATATGAAATAAATGAGATCATTTAAATGTCACCTTTTATGACCCATCTAGAAATTCACAAACCTAAAAACATCTTGGCACCTACATTTTAACGGTGGTGTTTTCCAGGAATTTTTCCTGTCTTCTTTTTTATTTTATTTTATTTTTTTATAGAGGCATGTTTTATTTATTTATTTGTTTGTTTGTTTGTTTTGTTTATACAAGCACTGGGTACAGTCAGAAGCGCGGGAGGGTGAGAGAATTCACCAGAGCCAGAGCGGGGAGCAGAGCAGGCAGAAGGACCGAAGCACACTGCTGAGGGGAGCAGCGGGCGGCAGGAGAGGTCTGCGCGCCATGTGGGACCCTCCTCCGGTGGCCGGGGAGCAGCCGGGGATCGAACCGGCGCCGCAGAGGCCGCGGGCAGCTTCGCAACCCAGCGCTCAACCGCTGCGCCACCGGGGAGGCCCTTCTTTTTTATTTTAGATTGATTTATTTATGCATGCAAGAGCTGGGTTTCAGACCAGAGGTACAGGGGGTGAGAGGATTCACCAAAGAAAAGATGGGGAGCAGTACAGGTGAATCTACTGAAATACTCTGCTGAGGGGAGCAGCGGGCAAGGCAGGAGAGGTCTGCTTTGCCATGTGGGTCACCTCCTTGACTGGGGATTGAACTCTTGCTGCAGTGGCTGCGGATAGCTTCATAGTGCTATGACTTAACCTCTTATGCCACCAGGGAGACCACTGTTCTGTCTTCTTGTTTCATTGTTCATACTCATATTATCCATGTTTCAAATATAATTAATTATGCTATTAATGCCCATATTTCTATTGCCATATCTACTTGAAGTTATTGTCCCTTTGCAGTTTATATGCAGTTTTATTCAGAATGGAGAAGATACACCTGAATCTCAATATGCTGTTCAAACTTAATTCACTCTTCCTCTATCTAAAGTTCTCTTTTCAAATCCTCCCTCATTTCATTAATTCATAAATATTGCACTTTTCTTTCTCCAGTATACAGTCTACTTTCTCTTATTCACCATGACCAGTTGATTCTACTCTGCTAACATCTTTAAATATAATCTCCACTGTGTGCAGGCCCACATGAGTACTCAACTGGACTCCTCTATTATCTCAATCTTTCCTCACACTTCCCACCTGATTAATATAATTTTTTAAAGATTTATTTATTACACCTACAAGAACTGGGGTACAGGCCACAGGTGCATGATGGGGGGTGTTGCATGAGGCAAAACCACACTGATAAAGAAATGGGAGTCATGGAGCAGGCTATATAATGCAGGATGCTCCTGAAGAGCAAGATCCTGGCCTTTTAACTGATAGAAGAATTATACAGCATCAATGGAGAGGAAGGAGGACAAAGAGAAAAGGGAGGGGTGAAACTAGCAAAGGTGCTCTGTCATCTGTAGTGTCAGGGGTCCTGAGTGTGCCCTCCAGGCACTTCTCATCTGCTTGATGACTTGGTATTGTAATTGAAATCAAGCTCTAGTTCCCCAGCCATGGTTTCAATCTTATCAACAAGACTTTCCACTGATCAGCTTCTGGGGTCCCTTGTTATGCATTGATCCTCACTCCCCCACCCCATGTTCCTGGTCATATCTTATGATGTATAAGTCAAGGGTACATTTTATGCATCAGTCATCAGCCCCCGGGTGTTCCCAGTCATACCTCTTGATGCACAGCCCTCCCAGCTTGATCCAGCTTTGTGCTCTTGGTTGATTTGAAAGGCACCTTGCAGGATAGGGCTCCTGTACCTAACTGACTGGGCCATTCTGACCTTGCTTAGGACTTAGAAGTGTAGGTAATAAAATGGTGCTTGAATAGGCCACTTAGGATTAGCAGACCCATAAAGGGGGTGTGTGTGAGAGGATTCACCAGAGACAGAGTGGGGAGCAGAACAGGCAGATTGACTGAAATACACTGCTGAGGGAAGCAGTGGGTGAGACAGGAGAGGTCTCCTGTGTCATGTGGGCTAGCTCCCTGGCAGGCCAAGGATGGAACTCGTGCTGCAGTGGCTGGCGATAACTTGACAGCATTGTCTTTAACCCGTGCACCACCAGGGAGGCCTTGAATAATCTTTATAAAATATTAAACTTATCATGTCACTATTCATAAAAAAAATTACTATGAATTTTCACAGCCTTCTGAATAAAGTCCACAATATTTACCATACATAATGACCCAAATTTTTTACACTCTACCTAACTTCCCCCTCCTCTCTTTTTGTAGATACTTTTTACCTTTTCTTGATAACACCAGTAGACCCCCCCCCATTTTATTTTATGTTTTCCTATCAATTGTTATTGATTTGCTGCATTTTCACACAGCTATGTAAGTTTAGGAACACAACCTCACATCTCAGCAGGTGCACCAGGCCTTCCCTAAAGCTCCAGTGCCAGTTCACTATCATATTACCTCTTACACCCTCCTCTTGACATTTCAAGAAGTACTTCTTCCAGTAAAACTAATGTAAGGTTGCAACCTGAGTTATTTGCCTGTCTAGTTGTCACAGAAACCTGTGAAAGTGTTTACCAATCAAAACATCATACTATAATCATATTGTTGGTTTATTGGTTTCCTTAAAAGTAGAGACTGTGTCTCATTATTCTTTTTTCTCTAGTGGCAATTGCACTTTCTGTTACAATGTAGCAGCTTGAGAAAGTTTTTTTTTTAAATGAATGCATAACTAAACAGATTCTTACCTCAAATATCCTACCTCTTTCCCACTTTAATTAAAACAAATTACTAGGAAATTTGCAACAAATATTTCTCCACTAGTATTTCTTTGTAAATGCTCTTAAAATATTTTTGTTAGGGTTTGCATTAGCATTTGTTATCATGATAGTTTTGCATAATAAAAAAAAAAAAAAGCTCAATGGCATACACTTGATCTTAGCCAAAGGCCGAGAAGCGATGAGCTCAATGGCATAAAACAGTAAGTATTTGGGGCCTCCCTGGTGGGAGTCTCAGTGCTATTGTTGTAGAGCAACCCCGATACAAAACGGGGTGCCTGACTGTGGGTCCTCACCCGCGCGCTTAAAAGGACTTATCAATGCTCTACTGCAGGCACACGTGAAAGGTTAATAAAAGGTTTATTTACAAGGGAAGGGGAAATGAGGAAATGTACAGCTCTGGGAGAAAAGCGGGAGACAAAGTTTTAAATGAGTCCTACCCGATCCGCCGATCAGGAATCCCAAAATGGCGCTCTGAGAGCTGGCCGCCAGCCAGGAGCGGTGAAGCCGGGAGGCGAGCGATCGCGAGCCAGAGAGCCCAAGGCCCACGTGTTTGGTTTTTTATATCCAACCTGGCTGCCCAACTCCACCCTCAGGTCCCAGCCACCCTCCCTTGGTGGTGATGGGATTTGTCTTTCCCAGAGTCTTGATGGCTTTAGTCTAGAGTGGGGGTGGAGTCCACAAAGCCTGTATGGGATTAACTCAGGACATCACTTCCCCCTAACACTATCACCACTACAACCTGAGTTCAATTCCCAGCCAGGGACCTAACCCACGTGGCACAGCAGACTTCTCCTGTCTCCCCCGCTGCTCCCCTTAGCAGTGTATTTTAGTAAATCCACCTTTTCTGCTCCCCACTCTGTCTCTGGTGAATCCTCTCAACTCCTGTACCTTTGGTCTGCACCTCTGTTTCTTGTATGCATAAATAAATAAATCCTTAAAAAATAAGTATTTATTGTTCAATACACAATTCTCAATATACAAGCCTATTTCAAACTTCTACCTATGATACCTCTGCTAACATTATATTGACCAACACACTTCATGCAATTGGATCCAGAGAATGCAACTTATGATCCCTCTCATGAAGAACACTTCAAAGTTACATGAAACAGAATGCAAATATATGGAGTATTTAAGTATTCGGACCCATATTGGCCCACATGGCCATCCATCAATAATTTCACCAGCAACTATTGTTGACCAATAACTGTACAAAACATTTTATTAAGATGATATAATAGTTACTAGAGAAATTTAGATTTATCATCAGTTTCCTCTAGTGCAATTTGAATTTTAGATTCCTTAAATAAGGAAAAAAAAATCCATGGCCAAGAGTAATATGTATAGGATAAGAGGGATTTCATTATCAAAGAAGGAAACCATATCATTAAAGAAGATCGGTAGAGGAGAATGAAGAACTGAAGTTTGAGATACTGTTAATATTTTTAGAGAAGTTGAGGAAGAGGTTTCATGTAGAACAATTTCCTTTCTTTCAACATATCATTAGTTTATCACATAAATTGCTTAGTATTCTTCATCTGGAAATTTACAGACATCATTCCTAAATTGGTCTCGATGTGGTGATTGGTGCATTACAAGTGAATAACAACAGTAAATAATTCATAATCAAATCTCCCTTGAAGACATAAGTAAACATATAAATAACTATAATAAATTAGACGGGAACATGATGACTTTGATTTGATTGACAAAACTACCTGATGCTTTGTCTCCAGGGAGATATCATCAAGCATGGTGCAGATTTTCCACTGCAAATTAGAATTCTGTGCATGACTTTCCTCTGAAGCTCAATTAACTCTGAAATTTAAAAATGCTTTAGGGAACCAGGCTTGGGTTGATGACAAGGAGAGTTATTAATTTGAACCACAAAATAGAATATTTACAAACTATGTAGAAAGACCATGATAAACCAAAATGAAACCAATGTTTCAGGAAGTAAATAATATATAAGAGCTTATACACAAATCTCAACGTTCTGTTAGCAGTTTTGTTTTTAATTTTGATCTCTAGCATTCTTTAACATTTCTATTGCTGTCTGGTAGTACCTCTATTAACATAAAATTTTCAGAGTCTTGCATTAACATAAAATTTTCAGAGTCTTGCAGAGGCATACTTTTGTAAACATGGGGGTATTTATTTTTACCAAAAAGAAATAAAGAAATGAATTTTAATATCAAGTTTATACTTTATAAAGCATACAACACTGAGGCAATTAAAACTGAGCATTTAATTCCCATCATCCCCATCATGCTGTATGCCATACCCTGGTCTCCTTTTCCCTTTTGCTCTTCTCCCCTAGGAACTGAATCTTTTTATAACTGTGGTTGAAACAACACAGAATCCAGTGTTTACCGTTTTATTTGTTCCCTTGGCACCTGAAGATGGTGCCAAAACTGCTACCTTAATTTAAATGGCACACTACTTTTAGAAATAGTAACTTTTATTCATTTATTCAAAGAAGTTATTAATGAAGTAACAATGAAGTTCATTCAATTTTTGACAAGTGTTTCTTCTGGGGGAAAGGTGATGAAAAAAACTCCAAGGTTTTGTTCATTTTTAGAATTTGTTTACAGGGTAACAACACATTCCATTTATCTGTCTAAGAATGCATTGCTTAGAGAGTCATTTTAGGAGTGCACCTCTCATTTGTAAATAATGATCTGGGACGTCAACTAGTGGGAATTTAAAATTCCATGCATTCAGAGGTTGCAGAAGGACATTGTATAAAAATCTGTAGCCTCTGGGGTATGGCCCAGTCCTGCTGCATTATAAATTTAATTTATATGTTAGATTCTTCTTAATATTTGACAAAATTTTTTTTTAAAGTCAAAGTATTTATTTATTTATTTATTTTTAAATAATAAATTTTATTTTTATATTCCCCCATACAATTGCAAACCCCCAATTCTGACCCCAATCCCTCCCCTCCCAGCCCCCAGCCCCCAAAAAGTGAATATTTGACAAAATTTTAAAGATTTTTTTGAGGTAACATTGGCTTATAACATTATCTAGGTTGCAGGTGTACTTATTATAAATCAGCATGTGTATATGTATATGTTAAGTTTGGCCCTAAATTTTGAATTCCATTCTTCACCATGCAGTTGGCCCCTTTTACTCTGTAAGACCTTTATTTCTTTGCTAATTTTCTGTCTGCATGATCTATCCCTTTGTGTCAGTAGTATGTTGAAATCTACGAGAACAATTATATTTTTGTTGATATAGTTTTTTAGGTCTGTTAATAGTTGTTTTATATAACTTGGTGTGCCTATTTTTGGAGCATGCATATTAATAAGTGATATCTTGGTGAGTTGATCATCATATAGTGTTTGCCTTTGTCCCTGATTACCTTTTTTAGTTGAAAGTCTACCTTATTGATGTAAGAATAGCAGTTCCTGACTTATTCTCTGAGTTATTAGCATGTATGACCTTATTCTAGCAGTTATTTTTAGTTTGCTTTTATCTTTCAGTTTTAAATGGGTCTCTTGTAAGGAAAGTATTGATGGATGGAATTTCTATCCCATGTTATTAGCCTACATTTTTTATTGGGGAAGTCAGACTGTGCACATTTAAGGTGAGTATTGATATGAACTATTTTCAGTCATTTTGTTTTTTATTTTTGATCATTTTATCTTTCTGTTGTTTCTTTCCCCCCTTATTTCTCTCTACTCTTTCTGGCTTTCCCTAGTACTTCTATCAGTTTCTTTGCTTCTTTGTCTATAAGTGTCTAGTCTGGGTTTTTGGTTAGTAGTTACCAAGTGGGTTTTACTACAATTCCTCTGAGCCTTCATGAGCTAATGTCTGCTCCTTGACATTTACCTATACTGTTCTACCCATTTCCTTCCTTCCCCTTAATATTTGATGTTGTTGACTCATGGTTTTTTTGCGCTTGGTACTGGTATTATATAGCTCTTGTCATTTTGCTAAGTAGTTTGTGCTTCAGTTTTTATTTTCATGTGGAAAAACCCCTTTTAGAATTACTTGAAGAGCAGTCTGGTGGTGGCATACTCCATTAGCTTCTGTTTGTCTAATTGATAATTTTGTAGGATGGAGAATTCTTGGCTGACATTTCTTGTCTTTTGGGATTGAAAATATTTCTTTTCTCTTTCTTGCAAAGTGTCTGGACTGAAATCCAGAGAAATCCAATTTTGGGAGCCCTTATATTTTATTTTTTTTCTTGCTTCCTGCAAAACTTTTTGACTTTGATTTTTGAGAGTTTGACAATGATGTGTATGGGGTTAATTCTACATCTAAAAATCTAGGTGCTTTTTCTGCTGCTGGACTTCCATATAAAATTCATTCTGTAGGTTAAGAAAGTTGTCTTTTTTATAATAAAGTTTCTAGTCCTATTTCTTTTTCTTCCCCTTCTAGGAGTCTGATTATTCTTAGATTTCCTCTTCTAATTGACTCCGATATTTTTCATAGAGTTTTTGCATTTTTCCTTAGTTTTGATGCTCTCCCTTCTTCTAAATGTATAATTTGTTTATCTGAGTCTTCTACAGCTGAAATTCTTTCTTCTGCCATTTTGATTCTATTTAAACACTAAGTTTGTCTGCATTTCATTTAAAACCTTTTTGGTGATCTTTTTATGTATTTAATCTCTTTAGTGAAGAACTCTATCCTTGGATCGCCTTTATGAGATCTTGTGTCTGACATTGACTGGTCTTCCAGTATCTTTTTTGTTTAATATTTATTTATTTATGCATACAAGAGCTGGGATGCAGGCCAGAGGTGAGGCGGGTGAGGGATTCACCAGAGACAGAGTAGGGAGCAGAACAGGTGGATATACTGAAATACACTGCTGCCCTGGGCAGTAGGTGAGAAAGGTGAGAGGTCTGCTATGCCATATGGGTCACTTCCCTGGCCAGGGATCAAACTGTTAGGGGGAAGTGATGTCCTGAGTTAATCCCATACAGGCTTTGTGGACTCCACCCCCACTCCAGACTAAAGCCATCAAGACTCTGGGAAAGACAAATCCCATCACCACCAAGGGAGGGTGGCTGGGACCTGAGGGTGGAGTTGGGCAGCCAGGTTGGATATAAAAAACCAAACACGTGGGCCTTGCTCTCTCTGGCTCGCTCTCTGGCTCGCGATTGCTCACCTCCTGGCTTCACCGCTCCTGGCTGGCGGCCAGCTCTCAGAGCGCCATTTTGGGATTCCTGATCGGCGGATCGGGTAGGACTCATTTAAAACTTTGTCTCCCACTTTTCTCCCAGAGCTGTACATTTCCTCATTTCCCCTTCCCTTTGTAAATAAACCTTTTATGAACCTTTCACGTGTGCCTGCAGTAGAGCATTGATAAGTCCTTTTAAGTGCGCGGGTGAGGACCCACAGTCAGGCACCCCGTTTTGTATCGGGGCTGCTCTACAACAAAACTAGTGCTGTAGTGGCTGCGAATAGCTTCACCCATTGCCGAGACCCAACCCCTAGCACCTCCAGGGAGGCCCACCTTCCAATATCTTTTAACAATTTTAATAATGTTATTTTGAAGTCATTTTCAAATACTTTCTCTATTTCTGTCTCCTTTATACTTGTCCCAGACTTCTGTCCTTCTCATTTTCCTTTTCCATTTTTTGTTGAGAGTTTCCTTGCTTCCTAGGTATGTATATTGCCTTATTCATTGCTATTTACCTGTGTGAATGTGGTGGGGTACTGTGATTCATCTTTGTTTGTCCTTTTCTTAGTTTACCTAGTGTGAGTTGGAGGAAGAATGGGGGGCCTAGGGTTTTGTTTTATTTATTTATTCATTCATTTTTAAAGATTTATTTATTTATTTATAAAAGCACTGGGTACAGTCAGAAGCACAGGAGGGTGAGAGAATTCGTCAGAGCCAGAGCCGGGAGCAGAACAGACTAGACTGACCAAATACACTGCTGAGGGGGGCAGCTGGTGTCAGGAGAAGTCTGTGCGCCATGTGGGACCTTTGCCCTTGGCGGGGGATGAACCGGCGCAGCAGAGGCTGCGGGAAGTTTCGCAGCCCAGCGCTCAACCGCTGCGCCACCAGGGAGGCCCTTGGTTTTTTTTTTTAAAGATTTATTTATTTATGCATACCAGAACTGGGGTACAGGGCAGAGGTGTGGGGGGTGAGAGGATTCACCAGCGACAGTGGGGAACAGAACAGGCAGGTTGTATGAAGTACACTGCTGAGGGGAGCAGCGGGCGAGACAGGAGAGGTCTGCTATGCCATGTGGGTAGCTCCCTGGATGGGGATTGAACTCGTGCTGCAGTGGCTGCAGATAGCTTCACAGGTTGCGTCATAACCCCTTGCGCCACGAGGGAGGCCCAGGCCTAGAATTTTAATACCCAGTCTGGGTTTGAGGAGTGGCATTCATTACCTCTACCTCTTGTCTTGTGCACAGAAAGCCAGAAAGCTGTATTGTGTGCTTCGGCTGTCTTCATTTCCCACGTCACTTAACTCTTGTTCCTTTCTTCCTGGAATCATGATCTAAGAACCTTAGGCCTTTCGGGTGGGAAGGGCAGTATCCAGATCTCCAGACTCACGCTCCGGGAATAATTTACACTTGGCTCGAAGGCGGCACTCTGAGCGCAGGAGGCACACCTGTGCCTACTAAACACTATGGCCGCCCACAATGGCCGCGCCTGTTCTGCCACTGTCCTTCCTCAGTGACAGCTTCTGCAGGTCTGGGGTGTAAGGTACTGTTGGTTGCCTTCTGGAGAAATTGTGAGTTTGCTCTAAAGTCCTTCTTTCTGATATAAAGCTTTCTATGGAGTCTGGCTTGCCTTTGCCTGTCTTGTCTTTGATATCTTGGGGGGCGAAAGGGGAGGAAGCTTTCAGTAACCATGCTGACACAGCTGAGGGGTTCCCGGTTTTATTGGTTGGAGTCGTTCATGATTGGGCCCTGACTTACTCTCTGTCAGGAAAATTCCTCCAGAGAATTTTGCAATGTTCCGGGATTTCTTCAGTGTAGCTTGGGAAGTCTAGCCCCAGCCCTGACATGGCGTCCCTTGCCACCTCCTTGTCTTTTCCCTCAGAGGCCGTCAACCTTGGTTCTTGAAATCCCTGGGGATGGCCTGGAGATTTCTAGCTGGTTTGAAGTGTCTGGATTTTTCTCGGAGCTCGTATCTGTTTTATCTATTTGTCTTCAAGGGAGAGGGTAATTCCAGCCTCTTTATTTTCCGTGTTGTGGGTGGAGTCCTCCTAATCAATGTCTTTTTTTCTTACAATTGTTGCTGACAATTTCAACTAAGAATTTTCAACTAACACAAAACCATATGACACTAAACAAGACTGTGATATTCTGAAGCATGTTTCCCCATATATTTAATTTATGACTAAGAAAGGTTTACTTGGTGGCATTTAATGTCACTGCTTCCCTCCCTTTTGCCCTCCCTTGGAAGAAGTGCTCAGATGTATGATGGTTTCTTAGGTTGTGATCTTCCTTTCCCCTTCCTTCTTTCTTCTTAATTTTGCTTAAACAAATCTTAGGAATTATTTTTACTATTTGATTTGAGCCACTAATGTTCCATTATTTATATGTAAATTATAAAGCATGATGATAAAATTGTGACTCTCTACCCCTGTGCTCCTAGTCTAGCCCACTTCCCTGCTTCTTTCCTCATGTGTGAGCACTGCTGCCTTGCTTTATAAAATTAACTTCATTCCATATATGTGTATCGAAAAACATTCCTTCTATTTTATTTTTAAGCTATATTAATGTTATAATTATTAGTTGAATAACTGCATGCATTTCAAACTATGTTCCCAAATTTCAGCCATGTAGGTGTCTAAGTTGTTTATTTTCCCTAGTTTATTGAAGGTTATTTACACATCTATTTATCAGTTCTCCTATCACTTGGCATTTGGGTTGTTTTCTCCAGTGTTTTACAATTTCACACAGTTTTGCTCTGGACATTTTTAAACCTGTCTCTTGGTGTACTTCCTCCAAAATATTTCTAGGATTTTATTTTTCAGTGTAATTGCCGTATCATATCATGTGCAACTTTATTATATTCAACATATTATGTTCAGCTTTATAGAGTAACACAAAAATATATCCAAAATAGTTTACCATTTTATATTACTATCTTTATTATATAAGAGCATATACAGAAAGATATATTTTATTTTTTGAAGATATCTTTAATATTTCAATTCCAAAATTTCATGATTTTTGAAAAACTAGATTTATCAGAGTGTCTCAGTGTGGATTTAATTGTCACGACACTAACTTATTTGCTCCAAGTCTTTTCATCACTTGATAGATCATTTCTTTTTAATGCTGTATAATATTCTCTTGTCTGTATATGCCAGTTTATTTATCCATTCACCTGCTGAAGAACATCTTGGTTGCTTCAAAACTTCAATTATGAATAGATTTGTTGTGAACATCTGTGTGGAGCTTTTTATGGTACAAATTTTCGACACCTTTGGATAAATACCAAGTGCGATTGTGGTATCATATGTTAAGAGTATGTTTAGTTTTGTAAGAAACTGCTAAATGTCTTCCAAAGTGACAATAAATAAGAGATTTTTTTGTTCCACACCACTGTCAGCATTTGGTATTGTCATGTTTTAGATTTTGACTATTCTAATAGATGTGTAGTGGTTCCACATCTTAGTTTTTATTTCCTTGATGACATGGTATAAAGCACTTTTTCATATGCTATTGCTATTGTGTATCTTTTTTGGTGAGATATCTGTTAAGGTGTTTTCTTATTCAATTTTGAGAGCTGTGTGTGTGTGTACATATCTAAGGCAATGTCTGTTTAATGGCTCACAATTCTATAGGTAAAAAATCCAGATGCTCTTGGTCCCCTGCATAGGTCTCATAAGCCAAAATCAAGGTTTTGACCAGCCATGGCTCTTCTCTGGAGGTCTGGGGAACAATCAGTCAGGTGCTGACAGAATCTGGTTCCTGTGGTTTTTAAACTGAGGTCCCATGTTCTAGCTGGCTGAATAAGAGTTCTTTATCAGATAAACCTTTTGCAGATATTTTCTGACTTGTTTTTCAATTCTCTTCACATTGTCTTTTGTATAGCAGAGTTTTAAATTTTAATAAAGTCTCACTATTCAGTTGTTTCTTTAATGAATCATCCATTTTGTCTTGTACATAAAATGTCATCACTATACACAAAGTCATGTAGGTATTCTCCTATGTTATATTCTAGGAATTTTACAATTTGTTTTTCCATGTAGGTCTGTAATCCACTTTCAGTAAAGGTTTGTGACATGTATAAGATTTCTTTGCATGTGTATTTCCAGTTGTTATAGTGCCATTTGTTGAAAAGATTACCTTTTATATTGTACTGCCTTTATTACTTTGTCAAAGATCAGTTCAAATATGTTTTTTTTAAGATTTATTTATTTATGCATAAAAGAACTGGGGTGTAGGCCAGAGGTGCCAGGGGTGAGAGCATTCACCAGAGACAGAGTAGGGAAATGAATAGGTGGATTGACTGAAATACACTGCTGAGGGGAGCAGTGGGCAAGACAGGAGAGGTCTGCTGCGCCGTGTGGGTTAGCTCCCTGGCCAGGGATGGAACTCATGCTGCAGTAGCTGCAGATTGCTTCACAGTGCTGAGACTTAACCTTTCATGCCACCAGAGAGGCCCCTCTCAGATGGTTTTTTTTTTTTTTAAAGGAAATGGGAGGCTTTTTAAAAAAGATTTCTTTATTTATTTATACAAGCACTGGTGTACAGTCAGAAGCATGGGAGGGTGAGAGGGTTCACCTGAGCCAGAGCAGGGAGCAGAGCAGGCAGACTGACAAGCGCACTGCTGAGGGGAGCAGCGGGTGGCAGGAGAGGTCTGCGCACCATGTGAGACCCTTGCCCTGCATCCAGGGATAGAACCAGCGCTGCAGAGCTTCGCAGCCCAGCACTCAACCGCTGCGCCACCGGGGAGACCCCTCAGATATGTTTTTGAGGTACTCTTTCTGGGCTTTCTAGTCTATTCCATTGTTTGTTTATTTTATTTTTTTGTCAGTATCATAACATTTTAATTACCATTGCTTTAGACTAATTCTTGAAGTTAGGCAGTGACTTTGTTATTTTTTTTTTAAGATTTATTTATTTTTAATTTACTTATGCATAGAAGAATAGGGGTATAGGCCAGAGGTGTGGGGGGTGAGAGGATTCACCAGAGACACAGTGGGGAGCAGAACAGGCGGAGCTGCTGAAATACACTGCTGAGGGGAACGGCGGGCGAGACAGTTCTGCTGTGCCATATGTGGGTTAGCAACCTGGCTGGCATCAAACTCAGCTGCAGCAGTGATAGCATTGAGACTTAACCCCTACACCACCAGGGGGACCCAGTTCTTTTCAATGTTGAGTTGGTTATTCTGGATCCATTGCCTTTTGTATAAACTTTAGATACAGTTTGTTGATAATGATAAATACCATTGGGATTTTGACTGAAATTGTGTTGAATCTATATATCAGCTTGGGAAGAACTGATGCTTTAAAGCATTGAGTATTCTTATTCATGAATAGAGATATTTAGTTTATTTAGTTCTTCGATTTTGTCCATCAGAGTTTTGTGGATTTCCTCATATAATTCTTACACATATTTTGTTAGATTTATACCTAAGTATTTCATTATTTGGGGTGCTATTGTGAATGATATTATGTTTTTGATTTCAACTTCTACTTTTTCATTGATGGTGTATGGGAAAGTATTGGACTTTATATACTAATCTTGAATTGTGCAACCTTGGTATAACGGGTTTTTTATTTCAGCATCTTTTCACCAATGTTTGGATTTTCTGCATAGATAATCTATCAGTTCTTCAAAGCCGAGGAAGGTTTATTACACAATTATTAAAAACAGCCTCTGAGGGCCTCTGCGGTGGCGCAGGGGTTGAGTGCTGAGTTGCGAAGCTGCCCGCACTTTCTGCAGCACCAGTTCAATCCCCGGCTGCTCCCCGGTCACCGGAGGAGGGTCCCACACAGCGGCAGACCTCTCCTGCCGCCCGCTGCTCCCCTCAGCAGTGTACTACTTCGGTCCTTCTGCCTGCTCTGCTCCCCGCTCTGGCTCTGGTGAATTCTCTCACCCTCCCGCGCTTCTGACTGTACCCAGTGCTTGTATAAATAAATAAATAAATCTTAAAAAAAAGAACTTTATGCTCAAATCTTTAAAAAAAAAAAAAGCCTCTAAAACCTATGGTAGAATTGTTTCTTATGGTAACCTAAACTCTTGCTATATGTTTAATAATATAATTAGGTTAATATCTGTTATTAGATTTTTGAGACTAGTCTTTTGATCCAGTTTGTCTTGCAGCAAGCAAGATGTAAGATGCACTGTAGTTGCAACAAGATTTTCCAAATTACATGGTTAGAAGTTGAAAGATCCCAATAGAAACATGTTTATCAGTAGGACATATGCACATTTAGATTTTTATTAATCTTCTACTTGTCTATAGATTGCTGGAATACAACTACTTTGCTTATTTACTTTTTGCTTCAAAAATTATTTTTTAAAAATTTTAATAGAGTGCCATTGGTTTACATCCTTGTTAATATTCTGGAAGGATAGGATCTCTACCTTCAAGTGTTTTTACCATAGTGCACCCACCCCCAAAGCAGTGAAAGTCCTCTGCTTTTTAAACAATGACTAAAGCAAATAAAGAAAAGAGGAAAAAAATCTCTTGCAATTTTAGGCAAAATGAAGTAGAAAATCTCTCTCTGGAGATTCATTGTAAATGGTTAGCACAATTATGCTAAATGGAATTGATATATTTACATTGTTTTATTCAAGGTTTATCATGTTCTATTATGAAACAATGAAATGCAATTAATAAATTGTCAGTTCATTTTTCTTGTTTTATTTGAAAATGCTTCGGCATATTTTAGCATATCATTTTTAGAGTAGCAAATAACTCTAATGTATAACATTAATAAACGGTGATAGACTTTACTATAAATATTGCATCTGTTGCCAAGAAAAGTTACATACAAAAACAGAGCATTACAAACAGCAGTTCAGTAATTCTTTTGGTGGTAGAGACATGGGCCTTCTGTATCACTTTAAGTATCTTTGCACTACTTGACCCTCTGCACTTGGAGAATATTGTTTTTTATACACCAACAGTTTGCTGGGTTTAAAGAATTAACACCATATATGTGGTGTTGTTAGAGCCCAGAAAACCAATTGAGCAGTTTTTTTTCCCCTTGTATTTTATGTGAAGAGGAAGAATTAAGGCCTGAGGAAAAGCTGTGACAAACTTTTCGTGTGTGCTATCATAGAGATTACCAGAAAGAATTACTTAAAAATCCAAGGCAGTGAAATAAAATGTTTAGATATATCAGAAACAGAAGTTACCAATGAAAACTTTCTGCAGATTAAATTATTTTGGATTCCAGAAACTCTATTGTTATTTGAAAATAAAATGTTTAAATGGTAAAAAATTAAAAATTCAAAATATATTGTTTTCTGGTATTATTTGCCATGTCAAACCTAATACTATTTACTGGGACAACTTTACAATTATCAATCTACACTCTTAATTTTATGTGTGTTTCTTTTTTGTATTCTTTGTCAATTCAAAGGAAGCCTGAAACATTGAAAAGCACACACAATACCACAAAAATCAGAAAATCATATTAACCATTATATTTTTCTCTCTTCTTCCACATTAAACTTTAAGTTATGTAGGAAAAGATTAGGATTTCTTTTTTCATATGAGAAGATAACATATTTTATATTTAGTTTAGCTTAAAAATAAATAAGTGAATTTGTGTCTGAATACTATTCCTCATGACTTTGGAGATATTTAAGTACTTTTTAATACTGCACATTCTTTCTTTTTTAGCTACCAAATTTCTCAGTATATCAGGAATTTTAAGGTCAAAAGGCAGATAATAGAAATACATGAAAGAAAGTGATGGTAAAGAGATGAATTGGACAAGGCCTCTGAGCTTCACAGAATGAAAAGTCCGCCTCATGAGTTATGAATAGTTTGTCATCCCTCACTCTTTGACTTCTAATCTAACACCATTCTCTTCTTATTGGCCTGCTTGCCTTGGTGCTGAAATTCCCATTAGAGAACCATTTCTTCAGATACAGACTTTTTTACTTCTCTTTAAAATACAAAAACAATATATTTTTTAAATACTGTCTGAATAGTACCTAATAATTTTTTCAAAAATGAATAATCTTTGGCTTAGGAATGATAAATTTCTCTGGTTAATTGATAGGGAGATTGACACATTCTGAGCATGGGGTTCTACTTGAGAAGAAACCTCAGAGTTGTCAGAGAGATCTCGCAATGTGGAAATGCACAAAGATAAGAAATTTTCTCTTATACTTGTCAATTCTAACATATTCAATCTCTATTCTCCTTTGGTGTCATGATTTCTGTCCTCAAATATACTTCAAGAAAAAGAATTTTTTCATTGTTTAAATTTTTTATTAAGATACCATTGGTGCGTTGTTAATATTTTGGAAGCATAGGATTTCCCCTTCAGGTGTAGTTACTGAAGTTCCCCCAAGGACAAAGAACACATAGTACTCCACCACAGTCCATTTTGCTCATTCCCCACTCTGTTATCACCCTTTCCCTCCCTCTCTGGATGCCTCAGTTCTATGGTCAGCTTTCAAGGGTTAGTTTCTAAGTTTGACTTTATCTGACCCTTTTCATTTTTCTACATTCTCCATGTAAGTGACCTCACCAGGTATTCCTCTCTCCTTCGAGCTTAATTCACTTATGGTAGGCTCCTCCAGCTCCATCCATGTTGCAAAAGTTTCTCTTTTGATCCCTCTGTAGTGTTCCACTGTGTACATCGACCTTTTCTTGATCAATTCATCTGTTTTGGGATACATAGGCTGTTTACATAGCTTAGCTATTATAAAGTGCCACAGTAAATAGGAGCTGCATGGTTCCTTTCGAATTAGTGTTTTTTAATTCTTTGGTTAGACACTTAGAAGTGGAATTGCTGGGTCATGTGGCAGAACCATTTTTAGTCTTGAGAAATCTCCATACTGTTTTCTATTATTTTTTAAAGATTTATTCATTTATGCATACAAGAACTGGGGTACAGGCCAGAGGTGCGGGGAGGTGAGAGGATTCACCAGAGACAGAGCGGGGAACAGAACAGGCAGACTGACGAAATACACTGCAAAGGGGAGCAGCGGGCAAGTCAGGAGAGGTCTGCTGTGCCATAAGATTTGCTCCCTGGCCGGGAATCGAACTTGTGCTGCAGTGGCTGTGGATAGCTTCATAGGTTGTGTCTTAACCCTTTGTGCCACCAGGGAGGCCCACTGTTTTCTATTTTAAAAGATCAGAAAAAGCAAGTGTTTACTCTGGAAATATTTACCTTTGTCTACTATCTACCATCTAAAAATCTTCATTTCTTTTCTTGGCAAGCTTTTAACCTAAATCTGTAATGTTCACTGTCTCGATTTGATTAATATGTAATACCTCATAACACTTTGATTTTGTTTCAGGACCCACAATACTACCAAATCCCCTTATTTTATGGCAGTGTGGCCTTTTCTTTTGAGCTGCAAAGCACATGTGTATAGAAATGCAGCAACCAAAAATAAGGAAATATAAAAACCTTGTTAATTGGCATCTTAATTAGTTACATTATATGGTCTTTAGCAATAAAACATTTTATAAAGTAAATACTGGACGTATTGTGAGCTATATATAGAGGTTTTAACTAAAATCTGGCACACTGTTATATCTATATTTAGACTGCACAAAGACTTCTGCTTTTTATTTTAAATTTCCTACCTGCCCATATGTTTTTTAAAAAAATCTGAGGCACTTTAAAAGGTAACAATTTTCATATAGTTATTTTAAGAAGAGATTCATTTTAGTTTATTTCATTTGGTAAATAATGTTAAAATGAGTCATTTTTGTTTGCAACTTTAGTTATTTTAATAATTTGAACGTAATTCTATTTAGCACTATTTACATGGTTTCTCAAAATGTATATATCCTGTTTAAATCTCATTATGTTTTTAATTGTTTTGTATTTGTCATCTCCACAGTTTTTTTTTTTCCTGAATGTGTTAAATCTAGAGACTTCGCCAAGCAGAGAACCAAGCAAAAAGAATCAAGTATATTAATTACAGCAGGAGTAATTAATATGCATATCTGCACTGTATTCAATTATCTATGCACTTTCAACACTTCCTCGAACATTCTGCTATGTACTTTTTAATAGAGTATTTCAATTTCTGAGAAAATTATTTTACAACTTATTTTTCTTCTCATCATCCAACGTACTCATATACTTACCCCACCCCAGCTAGATATATGCCTACTTCCTTTGTCACCACTGTATTTGTGTTCTTATATTAAAATGCAGGCAGCATCTCCCATCCTATTAAAGGACTATCTCTTGTAAGTTGTATTCTTCACCATCTCATCTACTTGGAAATAAGACCTTCGTGGGTAAACCCTCTCTTTTTTGCATATTAATGCCTTAGACTTTTATTTTACATATTTCCACAAAGAAGTCTGAAAATCTCTCTCCTTTGTCCCTTTGCCCCCCAGTGTTCTTGGTTGCAACATCCTATTTTTCTTATCTACAGTGGACTGGGAATGGTTACTAACATGCTTTACATCTTCAATAAATGCTAGCTATTGTAGTTGTGAAAGTGCACCTTTTAGACTGCAGACTGTGGAGTATCACGGACCTGTAGTTTCAGTGGCTGCATCTGAAATTCGTCTTAGTGCTTGCCTGAGCACCTCCCATGGCTTGCTCCCAGAGGATGATGGATGTGGCAGGGATAGTAAGGCTGGTTTGTTCTTGGGAGACATGGAATATTCTGACTTTTTCTACAAAAAATCCCACCACCTTACTGAATGTCATGAGACTTGCACTACTCTCTAAAGCTCTTCCATGAATTCTTCTGTCCCTCTCATTCTCATTCAAAAGGACAAATCTGCAATAGAGGCTGGTCGCTTTCCCAGACTCATTTGGTTTCCTGCCCACATTCCCTCACAGGTGTTTCTGGGATGTCTAATCCTCCTTTTCATTGACTTCTTAGAGGACCTGGAGCTAGTGGTTCTGAGAGTGGTTTGTGACAACAGGCTGTGGTAAGATGAAGATTTGATTCTCGCTCACCTACCACCTGATGGGCGAAGAGGATGCTATTCTGATCGGTAAATGGGGCATAAATAGTCCTTGGCATGAGATGGTGATTTAGTTGCTAAAATTTTCACCAATGGTGATCTGGGAATATTTCCTTGAAAGGGAGCACTCTGGCAAGTGAAATAATACAGATATTTAAAAGATATGGTAGAAGCAATGACAATAAGACAGAACTGATTGATTATTGCCGAATTATATATGCATGTAGAGAGATAACAGCAGTTAACAAGCAGTTAATTGCTAATATGATAACCAAAAAGTCTCTATGATACCTTGTACAGAAAGGCCTTAACTTCTTTAGTAGAAAAGCAGGTATATCTAAACAATAGCTTAATGATGCTGTTGTTAGGGTTGCAGGGCTCCAGAGAAATTTGAATATTCAGCCAAGTCAGGTCTATTATGCAAAAATACGAGACCTAGTGGGGGAACACCTAGTGTCTTTTTTTTTTTAAAGATTTTTTTTAATATTTATTTAATTATGCATTTAAGAACTGGTGTACAGGCCAGAGGTGCAGGAGTGGGGGGTGGGTGGGTGAAAGGATTCACTAGAGACAGAGTGGGGAACAGAATAGCAGATCTACTGAAATACACTGCTGAGGGGAGCAGCAGGAGAGATAGGAGAGGTCTGCTCCACCATGTGGGTAGCTCCTTTGCTGGCTGGGGATCAAACTAGTGCTACAGTGGCTGCGGAGAGCTTCACAGTGTGGTGCTTAACCCCTTGTGCCACCAGGGAGGCCCCCTTTAAAATAAAAAGATTTTATTCGTACATACAAAAACTGGGGTATAGCCCAGAGGTGTGGGGGGCAAGAGGATTCACTAGAGACAGAGTGGGGAGCAGAACAGGTGGATCTTCTGAAATACACTGCTGAGGGGAGCAGCAGATAAGACAGGAGAGGTTTGCTGCACCATATGTGGGTTAGCTCCCTGGCTGGGGGTTGAACTCATGTCACAGTGGCTGGTGATAGCTTGATAGTGCTGAGACTTAACCCCTGTGCCACCATGGAGGCCCCCACTTCGTGTCCTGAACAAGGGGTGGATCATCTGGTTAATTACCCTTGATACTGTTTATTCTACAGAACCCATTGACTCTCTGGGCTTGCAGAAGTGATTCCCTTTTGCTAGTAACAGCTAGTGCTTACCTTTATAGATGATACCTAAGAAGTCTTTCCTTCACAAACTAACATGTATCTTCTTCTGAAGCTGTTCTCTCTTTTTATATTGACTGCCAAGGTGCTAACTAGGATTAAGTTGCCCTCAGAATCCAGCTGGGGATGTTCTGGGCCTCCTGGTGAAGGGAAGAGACAAAAGAATTGCAAGAATTCATTAGCTAGTAGGCATAGCCAGGGGAGTACTTCAGGGATCATGAGCATCAAAATTTAAGATTAGATAAGCAGAATCCATTGATTTGTAAATATATCTGGGACATAGGATTAAAATCCTGATAGGAAGCCCAGGGGCATGGGACAAACTTGCTGCTAAAATCATTCTTAGATATTTGGGGGATGTTATGTCCACTTTTCCAGTGAAGTAGAAATTTTGAATTGCCTTAAAAGATAATGAAGGGTAGAATCTGAGGGAATTGGGCATCCTGGAACGGACATCTTAAGTGAGGATAGAGCCCCTACCAGAGGAATTGTTAGGGGGAAAGGATGTCCTGAGCTAATCCCATACAGGCTTTGTGGACCCCACCCCCACTCCAGACTAAAGCCATCAGGACATTGGGAAAGACAAATCCCATCACCACCAAAGGGAGGGTGGCTGGGACCTGAGGTCGGAGTTGGGCAGCCAGGTTGGGTATAAAAACCAAACACGTGGGCCTAGGGGGGCTCGCGATCACTTGCCTCCCTGTTTCACGGCTCCTGGCTGGCGGCCAGCTCTCAGGGTGCCATTTGGGATTCCTGATCTGCGGATCGGGTAGGACTCATTTAAAACTTTGTCTCCCACTTTTCTCCCTGAGCTGTACATTTCCTCATTTCCCCTTCCCTTGTAA
This sequence comes from Talpa europaea, assembly GCF_964194135.1. Taxonomy (NCBI): domain Eukaryota; kingdom Metazoa; phylum Chordata; class Mammalia; order Eulipotyphla; family Talpidae; genus Talpa; species Talpa europaea. The sequence goes on along the minus strand of NC_140075.1, from coordinate 66,936,203 downwards.
ATAAACCTTTTATTAACCTTTTGCGTGTGCCTGCAGTAGAGCATTGATAAGTCCTTTTAAGCACGTGGGTGAGGACCCACAGTCAGGCACCCCGTTTTGTATCAGTGTTGCTCTACAACAGAAGGATTCAGGCAACATCTCATTCACCCAGCCTTCAGTAATACATCAGTGAGAAGGGCACCAAGGTCACTAAAAAGTTCCCTGAGAGCACTCCACCTCAGTCCAGACCAATGGTAGGGGAGAGAGTCACAGAGCCAGGCTCATCAACACCTCTGGGATGATGGGACCCTAAAGAAATGAGGCAAGATACTGATACTGTAACAGGGTGGTCTCCAGGAAAGGGGGAGGTTCCCTGCCCCACCCAAGGGAGGGTGGAGCTGAGCAGGAAGAGGAGAAGCTGAAGAAGAGACTGAGGAAGGAAGCAGGATGGAGCCAGGAGACCTGGAGGAGGCGCGTGGAGCCTAGAGACACGTGAAGAAACTGCGCTTGTCTTTTGGTCGTGGACTGGGTGACACAGATGTGGGTGAGACCCGTGGGGAGGTGACCATGGCAGCTTTTATCTTGATGTTGATTTTGCTCTTTTCCTTCCGGGCTTGTCCAGTTGTTTGTGACCCTTTTCTGTGTGTCCCCACTGGATGATGCTTTAGACTCATGGCAGGCTTTGGGGCCTTGTTCTGGGCCAATCCCATTTGGATGGACTTTTACCCACGAGGGGACGGGTAACTCTGGATGCTTCATTTAGAAACTAGACTCTTTGCCTTACCTGTATTGTTTCCTAGTTTTATTAAAGTTCCTTCCCATTAAAGTCTCCTATGTTTTGTGTTGATGCGGCGGATGGCAGAACCCATTTAGAATAGGCAGGTTTGCGGGGCTTGGACTGCCCCTCTCCCTGTCCTATAACAATACTTAATCACCAAATGTATTATGGCATCCCAATTTTGAGAGCAGACCTTCAGGAAATCCAGAATAAGGTCCTGTTCACAGTGCATCCACTGGGTCACTGGACCTACTCTGTGGTCATCTCCCAGTTAGTTAGTGTTGGAGTTGCTGTTCTTGGCAGTGGAAGTCAAACTCACTTTTGGTTCATGACTTGTGAGTAAAAGCTGTTGTAACAGGGGTTGGAGAGAGGGATTAGTACCATCACTAAAGGCCTAAAAAGATGCCATTTCTGGGGCCTCCCTGGTGGCACAGGGGTTAAAGTCTCAGCACTATCGAGCCATCACCAGCCATCATGAGTTCTATCCCTGGCCAGGGAGGTGACCCACATGGTACAGCAGACCTCTCCTGCCTTGCCCGCTGCTCCCCTCAGCAGTGTATTTCAGTAGATCTGACTGTTCTACTCCCCATTCTGTCTCTGGTGAATCCTCTTACCTTCCGCACCTCTGGCTTATACCCCAGTTCTTGTTTTCATAAAAAAAAAGATGCCATTTCTGTTTATTGTATTGGTTCTGGATTGTAGAAACCCCATCCTGGAGAATAACTGTGTGGATTCCTGCAGACCTAACAAAGTAGCAGTTAATTGTTTCTCTGGCTGATGTGGTGTCTCTGCTAGAGCAGGTTGCTAAGGACTTAGGTATGTGGTATGTCGTCAGTGGCTTAACAAAATCTTCTTCTCCATCCTACTTAGAAAAGAAGATCAGAAGGCATTTGCATTTATGTGGACAAATAACAATACTGGCAATTTTCTTCTGGAATATATTAGCTCTCCTACCTCTGTCAAAATATAGTCCAAAGAGATCTGAACTGCATGAACATCACCACACAGCATTTCACAGAGGTCCATTGCAATAAAGACATTATGCTGATTGGGCAGGATGAGCAAAAGGTGGTTAGATGCAGGATAATTTGGTAAGACATCTACATTGCAAGGGTGGCAAATAAATGAGGAACTTCAGTGATCTGCCACTCCTGGGAAATTCATGGGTACCATCATGGGTACCCATGGGTATCCTAAGGAAATCATAGGTCATAGGTGTGCCAGGCTATCTCTTCCAAAGTAGAAGATAAATTGCTACATTTTGCTCCTGTGACAAAAAAGGAAACATAGTAGCTGGTAGATCTTATTCTGTTTCTGGATGGAGCACTACTCCATTGATGCAAAAGTGGGTAACAGGGAAGACAGCCTGCTGTAAGTGGAGTTAGGATGAGGAAATAGCTCTGTACAACTTCCAGGACTCAGTGTTTCAGCACAGCCTCCTGGGCCATAGGATCCAATATATTCTAAAGTGTTAGAGGTGTCATGAGTGAGAAAAGTAGTTCAGAGATTGTGACAAGGATCAATGAAATGACTCAGTGAGGATTCCTGGAATTCTGGAATAATGCCATGACACCTGAGGCAAAGATTATATACTCCTTGAAAAGTAGCTCTTAACATGTTACTGGGCTCTAGTAAGCTTGACTTTATTAAAAAAAACAAAAAAAACAAGTGACTATGCATCTGGAAATTCCCATTATATGCTGGCTTCTTCTGTCAGACTAACTGTTATAACTCAGATGTATTCAGCAGCAGCCCAATCTAAGATGGAAAGGGGACTTTGGGATTAAGCCCATGCAGGACCTGATATACTGATAAGCTGCATAATTAACTATACCCCCATGTCACCCATTAGTGCTCCTTTCTCAGTTCACAACTTTGGTGGGGGGGTCTCATACAAACAGCTGAAGGCATAGAAAAACTCTCAATATGCCACATTGTAGGGGCTTAATAGATAGTAAATGAGGACAGGGATTTGGTTAAGTTTCTGCTTCTGTATAAGTATATAATTATATTCCTGTTCTATGGATGAAGAAACTGAGGCCAAGTAGATTAAGTGAAATTTATTATATGTCGGCAATGAATAAGGGGACTGGAAACAGATGTCCTGCCTCATACTATAATGTGCTTTCTATGATATCCTTCTGTTTTTCCTGTTTACCAGAGGAAGTTATCTTCATTTTGGAAGGAAAATCAGGTTCCTTATTAGAAATTAAATTATAACACAGTTAATGTTCCACATTTAAAACATTTAAAATGCCATGCCCCATTTGCTAACCTAAAAACTGGTATCCACATATGTTGAGTCACTTTTTTCAATTACTTGCAAAAATGGATAGAGATTGGGAGGGGCTGTGAATTTATGCATACTAATGAAACCTTAAAATAAAATGTTTCCATGTGCAACTTCCAGTCTTGTTGGATAACTTTACTTGATTGAAAATTACTTGAGAAAGATGAAATCATAAATTACCTTAAATTTACTGAAAGCCTGTGAACCACCTATATTAGGTGTGAAGCTGATGAAGTTTCATCTTGAATGGAAATAAGCTGAGAAAACAACATGGTTAACATTTCAATTCTATCTCCAGAAAGAAGGCTGACAATATTAGCTCCGGAGTCCAGTCCTGGGCAACGTTATAAATACATTTTTACTATCATTACAATTGCAAAATTTCCATTTAGGAATCATAATCTACTCATATTTCCTATTTCACATACTTGCTCTGACTTTTTCAACCAGCGTTCATTCATTCATTCACGATACCTTTAGCTTACTAAATGTCAAGCACTGTGATATTTCCCCCACAAATTATGTTTGTTGAGGTAAAGTTGGTTTACATAACTGTATCTCAGGGATTATAGGTTTAAGCCCCTATAAATCTATATTTTCACGCCATGTCTATCATCAGAAAGAAGCACTTTACTCTTTCAGAATAATTTCTACCTGCCTTAGTTGTAAATAATATATTGTTAAGTTATGACAAGGTAATGTTTTGCAAATGAAGAAAATGGAACAAAGAGAGGTCTAGCAACTTCTTCAGAGTTACACAGCTAGTGTATGAAGGATTTGAGATTAGTACCAAGAAGTTTGGCTCTCCAGCCACGATGTAACCACTACTATGTTCTTTCTCACAGAGTCCATAATGCTGTAGAACTTTCCAGTTCTCTGGTTTAAGAAATCCCTGGAATATTTCTGAGGAAAACATATAAAATTCCAGAAGGAACGTTAAACATAATAGAAAAAAGAGGAAATTCCCTTAGGACCTATTAATATTCTTTTATGGGCACGTGGCAATTTATTAGGCCTCAGAAAACCGCATATTTTTAAAAAGTGGTTCTTTTATCATTACGTTTTTGAAAAGAATCTGCTAGGTATTGTGATTGAGTCAACTGCTATAGAATCTGGCATTCTAGACACGGTGAAAATGATTGAAGATACCTCTATGTGACTTAGTAATGCACTTTAAATGAAGATTTGATGCAGCTGGGGTTATATTTTTAAGATTTTTTTTCTTACAAATTTGGGTAATGATATACTCAAGTAGAGTGCTTCAGAAACATAGATCTACCTTTGTCCCTTGGTAGTCTTGGGCATTTTTTCTAGGACACCCAGGGATGCTCAAGACCCTTGTATAAAATGACATGCTATGGCCTAAAACATATGCAACCCTCCCATATACTGTATTTTTTTAAAGATTTATTTATTTATGCATACACGAACTGGGGTGCAGGCCTGAGGTGTGGGGGTGAGAGGATTCACCAGAGACAGAGTGGGGAACAGAACAGGCAAATCGACTGAAATACACTGCTGAGGGGAGGAGCAGGCAAGTCAAGAGAGGTCTGCTGTGCCATGTGGGCAGCTCCTGGGCCAGGGATTCAATTAGTGCTGCAGTGGCTGCGGACAGCTTCATAGGCTGTGTCTTAACCCCTTGCGCCACCAGGGAGGCCCTCCCATGTACTTTAGATAATCTCTAGACTACTTACAATAACTGACACAATATAAATGCTATGAAAATCATTGTTATGCTGTATTGTTTGGAGGATGATGACAAGGAATATAGTCTGTACATATTTAGTACAGACACAATTATTATAGACCTAACTGCAATGGATATATTTCCTATGCACAGTTGATTGAATTCCCAGTGTGTAACCAAATAAATAATGAAGAGCTGACTAATCTTAATATATTTAAAGTATATGTTCAGCAATAAAGCAAATTGCTTTATATTCAAAGAACATGATGATTGAAGTTGACTTGGGGACATCTACCTGATAATATCCCAGGATGAAGTTGGAAGGATATGCTTTGTTCCCTTACGTTCACAGCAGATTTTTTCACAACATTGTTTTTTAAATATGTCATTTGTTTTAATGAATATACAGTCTAATATATCAGACACTGACATTTTAAAATGATCGAGCTAAAAGGAACCCTAGAATGCAAGAGATTAAAAATAACCAGAACTTCTCTTTTTTTTTTTTTTTTCTTTTAAAGGCAGAATTGTCTAGCCCATGACAGTAATAAACTTTCACTGTTTTCTAATGACTGTGTTGGTGTACTTGTAACCTGTAACATTCTTTGAAATTAATTTGATAAACTGAGTTTACTAAAATAAAAAAAAATCAACAAAAAGTCTGTCACAATTTGGACATCCTGGCTTGGGAATCCTATGATTATTCCCAACTGGCCCTGGGGTTTTGTTTCCCAGTTGTGTGCATGTATGCCCATCTGCTGCCATGGCACAGTGACAGCTCACGCTCATGTGGGGTTCCTGAGTTGTTTAACTAAACAGGGGTTTCAAGTCCATGTTTAAGTAAAAAACTTTTCCACTCAGTTCTATTCTATGACACCTACTAAATGACACCCTTTGTTCATTTTATAATCCAAAAAAGGGGTAGGTAAAACAAACAATAAAATAATCCTAGAAATCTGACTATAGAATTGAGGCTACCAGAGGGGCAAGGTGTGGGGCAGAGAAAGGTGGGGAGGGAGAGCACAATGGACTATGATGAGAGGCTGTGGGTGTGCTTTGGTGGTGGGTGTGGTGTAGTAAGATGCATCTGAGGAGGTGTGATCCTATACCTATATCACATACAGTATTGCAATGTCCAGTGTCCCCACTATAAAAGGAGGGAGGGGCCTCAAAAATAATATAACACTTAAGATCACCCATAATTCAGGTCATCTAAAGAGCACTCTTTATTTCAATAAATTTTATTTTAGAAGTAAGCTTTACAAAAAAGTTGCAAAGATAGAGTTCCTTACAATCAGTCATTTGCATCTTGTTATCACAGTGTATGATTTTATGAGTGAACCAGAATTGATAGATCAGTACTAACTAAAGACCATGCTTTATTCAGATTTACTTTTCACTTTATCCTACTATCCTTTTATTTCTCGGGATCCTTCTATTGATTGATCATGTCTCCATGGACCCCTCTTGGCTACGACTGTTTTCTCAGGCATTCCTTTTTTCTTGATGACTCTGTGAGTTTTGAAGAGTATTGGTCAGGTATTTTGTGGAATATCACTACATGGGATCTGTCTGATGCCTTTATCATGATTAAACTGAGGTTATGAGAATTTGTGAGGTGGATGTCACAGAAGTTAAATGTCATTTTCATCAAATTACTATCAACATGATTTGATTGTTGATGACCTTGAACGTCTTTTGATGAGCTTGGTCACTAGATGATCAAGTCAGTTTCCTCCACTGAACAGTTATATTTTTTAATCGCCCCTGTTCTGAATTCTTTGGCCTGTCTTCCTCCCTCCCCTCTCTCTCTCTCCTTCCCTCCCTTCTTTCCTTTTTATTAATAGAATATACTTGACTTAAAAAAATTATTGTTTCTTTTTTAAGATTTTATTTATTTATACAAGAACTGGGGTACAGGTCAGAGGCCCGGAAGGGTGAGAGGATTCACTAGGGACAGAGCGGGGAGCAGAACAGGCAGAGAGACCGAAGGTACTGCTGAGGGGAGCAGCGGGCCAGGCAGGAGAGGTCTGCCGCACCATGTGTGTTTCTCCCCGGCAGGGCAGAAATGGAAACCTGCGCTGCAGAGGCTGCAGATAGCTTCACAGCACAGCGCTCAACCCACTGTGCCACCGGGGCGGCCCCCCCAAAAATTATTGCTATTGAAGTACCATTGTTCCACATCCTTGACAGTGTTTTGAAAGTATAGGATTTCTCCCCTCAGGTGTAGTCACTGTAGCTGTCCAGAAGCTCACATTTAAGAAGAGAAGAATTAGCCTCCATCTTTTTGTGGATAAGTAATCTGTATACTTTATAATTATTTTGCTTGGAAGATTTGTCTATTATCTTTTAATTATTCAATAGTTTATATAGCAGTATGAACTCATGGCTATTTATTTTCTATTTGGGGTTATACTTTAAAACTATTTTATTTTTGTTACTCAAGTTGTGCCAATTTTGGCCATTGAGAGTTCTTTCAGTTACTTCTATGTCTCTTTGGCATAACACATCATTGAGAGAGAAAGAGAGAGAACGTGAAAGAGCACACAATATATTCTGGCCTCGTTTTATGTATTTCCTGCCCAGTACTAGAATAAGTCATTTTTTCAAGCTACCTTGGTTCCTTTTATTGGGGAATAGTGTTACTGTCTGAGGTCTGGGTACTAGTTATACTTGTTACTGGAATACCATTGCTTTTAGACACTTTTCATCTGACAGACAAGGAAAAAAATTTTAAATATACACAAAATATTTTAAATATGTGTGTATGTGTGTATATATATATATATATATATATATGCATTTTACCCCTCTGTTTAGATATAGGTATAGACATAGAGAGAGATAATATCTGGATATATATGTATATATACATATATATCCATGTGTATATATATTAATTTCAAATTGATGTCTCCAACTATAATTCATTACCATAGAAATCATTCTAATATTTTTTCCTGCTTATTTATAACTTTCCATTTCAACACAGTGAGAAACCTGGTTCCCACTCTCTTCAACTCATTTACTTAATTATTCAATTCCAGTTTACAAGTACGAAGGCTTCAGAGTTGCTCACCCTTATCAACCTTATGATCTAGGATCATAATTTCTTTTACTGGAAACCCACACACTTCCAATTACTTAGGTTAGTCCTTCTCCTTCATCTTGGCCTTCAGTGAGATTATTTCATAATTATTCAATTAGTGTTATTCAAATTTTCCATAATTTCTAACATAGTTAGATTTTTGATCATATTCTGTGTACTTTTGTGTTCCCCTGACTTCTGAAATATTTTTAAATATTTTTCATGCATTAAGATTCACTCTTTGTGCAATAAAGTTCTATTGGCTTGACAACAGAACTTTAAATGCAGTGTTACTCTCTCTCATTGCAGTATTATACAGAATATTTTTCCCATTCTAAAAATCCTGTGTTTCACCTGTCAATCCTTCCCCATCTCACAAAGCTACTTTTCAAATAGAGTTTTCTGGGGCCTCTCTGGTGGCCCAATGTGGGTCTCAGACCTCTCCTGTCTCACCTGCTGTGCCCCTCAGCAATGTATTTCAGTCAGTCCACCTGTTCTGCTTCCCACTCCGTCTCTGGTGAATCCTCTCACCCTCTCTGCACCGCTGACCTATACTCCAGCTCTCGTATGTATAAATAAATAAATCTTTAAATGTATATATATATATATATATATATATACACACAGTTCTTTTCAACTATAGATTTTCTCTTTTATTCACTTTCAGAAAGTATTTTATTTAACAATATTTTTTAAAATAAAGTGTTTTATTTTTATGTGTTTTTTCTGAGGTGACATTGGTTTACATACTATATATGATCTAGGGGAATAGTTTCCACCTCTTCAGATATATGTTCCTCACCAAACCTACCACCAAAGACCCAGAGTCCTCCAGCATAGCCCATCGGGCCTCCATCTTTTGTTTATATCCTCCTCTAGTAGTCTCAATTCTGAGTCATATTTTTAGGGGTTGTTTTGGTTTCATTTTGTCTGTTCCTTTGTTTTGTTTCTCTATATTGCATATATATATATATATATATATATATATATATATATATATATATATATATATTCTCTGTATTTCAACTATTGGCCCCAACCATGTTGTCATAAATGGCAAGATTTTGTCTCTTTTCACAGCTGAGTAGTATTCCACTGTGTTTATATACCACATCTTCTTTATCTACTCATGTGTTCTTGGGCACTTAGGTTGTTTTCATAATTTGGCAACTGTAAATAGAGCTGCAATGAATATGGGAATGCATATATCCCTCTGAATTGAAGTTTTTGCATTGTTTTGGATAAATCTTTTTCTTTTTTGAGTATAGTAACATTTCATTATAACACTATGTAAGTTTTGGGTGTTCGTCATTGAGAATCAGCTTTGGAATTAGGTCCTATTCAACTGACATTTCTTTTTTTTTTTTTTAAATAATAAATTTTATTTTTATATTCCCCATACAATTGCAACCCCCCATTCTGACCCCAATCCCTCCCCTCCCACCCCCCACCCCCCAAAAAGTGTCTCTGGTTCATAGTTTTTTGTTGATTTTGATTTTCACTTTCTTATAGTTATTCATTTTCCTGGTCCCTTATTTAAGTTCTCTAGATTCCTGCTATGAGTGAGACCATCCGGTATTTTTCTTTTTCTTTCTGGCTTATTTCGCTGAGCATGATCCCTTCCAGCGCCATCCATGTTGCTGCAAATTGCATGTGTTTATCTTTTTTGAATGCTGAGTAATATTCCATGGTATATATGTACCACATCTTCTTGATCCAGTCATCTATTTTTGGGCATTTGGGCTGTTTCCAAAGCTTAGCTATTGTAAATAGAGCTGCTATAAACATAGGGGTGCAGGTGCTCTTTGGAATTGATGTTTCTGTGTCCTTTGGGTAAATACCTAAGAGTGGAATTGCTGGATCATATGGAAGCTCTATGTTCAGTAGGTCCAGAAATCTCCACACAGCTCTCCATAGTGGTTGGACCAGTTTGCACTCCCACCAACAGTGCAGGAGAGTTCCTTTTTCTCCACACCCTCGCCAACATTTGTTATTGCTAGTTTTTTTAATATGTGTCATTCTCACTGGTGTAAGATGGTATCTCATGGTAGTTTTGATTTGCATTTCCCTGATTACAAGTGATGTTGAACATTTTTTCATATGCCTGTTGGCCATTTGCATTTCCTCTTCAGAGAAGTTTCTTTTTAGCTCTTCTGCCCATTTTTTGACTGGATTATTTTCTTTGTTGTGGTTGAGTCTCATCAGCTCTTTGCAGATTCTTGTGATCAGTCCTTCATCATTAGTGTTGTGTGCAAAAATTCAACTGACATTTCTTAAAGCCTCACAAATTAAGAAAAATGAATTACCTTGTATGTCAGAAGGTTCATGCTAGATTTTAGGTAAATGATTATAAGCTAGAAAACTAAAGTAGGTGAAAGAAAAAAGCATTTGTTTATATAGACACCTAGATCAAATTATCTTTGTATTCTAATTTGACTTTACAAATATGTTTTGAAACTTGAATCTCATTTATTTTTTGCACTGTTATTTTTTTCTTACTGACACCAGGAAAATATGTCTGTTTACTGTAGAAGAAATTCAGTTTCCTTAAAACATTTTAAAAACATGCAAAAGTTCATGTTTTATAATGATATTAGGGTTTCTTTAGGTAGGAGTTCTGCATTTCAGAGGATCCATATGTGACACAAACAGTGAACAATTGGGAACACTAGCTGATAATGATATGATCATTTTTGGCAGTATCTTTGTGTAGTTCTGGCAGAAGTGTAGTGATACATTAGTCATTTTCACAGAGAAGATACTGGTCCATGCCAGTCTTTTATTTGGGGTGCCATCTGCACCTTTTTTTGTCAGTAAATTTAAAAAGAAAATACATCCATTGATAGATACTATTTCTAATTTTTAATCATGGTTTGAAGCAAACTATATCATTCTTAGAGTATAATAAATACTACACATAACTAAAATTTCTTCTGGGCATCCTTTATTAACTGAAATTTCTGTCTCAAAATTGCTCTGTTAAGTTTTAACACTTCTTTTTCATTTAATTTGTCCACAGCTTCCTGGCCCTGAGCTCTTGGTTAAACATAGAAGGAGACAGTGAGCTCTATTTTTTGCTTTATTAATCATGGCGTAACTCACTTGACCCTCATTGTTTCAGTTCCCTCATCTGTAAATGTGGTAATAAGGACACAGGGTATTTGAAAAGATGAGATATACTTCTGTTAAGGTTAACAATAATTAACATTAACCTAAACTTAAAGGTTGATGATGACATTATTGATGCAGTCTTTTCAAAGTATGCTAACTCACTTTAAATGTTTGTTAAATAGTATAAATACTACACAGCTTATCAACTTTTTGATGAAAGGTGTCCTATTTTATTCATGCTTTAAGCAGAGCAAACACTCAATAGGTATTTTTTTTTTTATGATGAATTGAAGCACAGATGGGCTTGCTATAATGACTTCAGAGAAGCTTCTGAGATAGTCAAGGAGAAGAGTTAACAGACATACACTGGTGTAAAATATGTTTGGAAGAATGATTTCTCACTATTGCTATTTTAAAGGTGTAAGAAGATGAAACTATTACTTATTCCCAGATTAATTTGAGGAAATTTATGGTTTTGCTGAATTGGTTTGAGGTCTTTAAAAAGCTGTTCAGAATAATGAGCATCATATAAGTGACTACTGCATAACTGTAGTTGAATTTGATAAACATTGCTATAATTGTATCTTTTTAAAAAATATTTATTTATTCATGCATACAAGAACTGGGGTACAGGCCAGAGGTGTGGGGGGTGAGAGGATTCACCAGAGACAGAGTGGGGAACAGAACAGTTGGATTGATTGAAGTACACTGCTGAGGGGAGCACTGGGCGAGTAAGGAGAGGTCTGCTGGCCACCGGCTGGGGATCGAACTCGTGCAGCAGAGACTTCGGACAGCTTCATAGGCAGTATCTTAACCACTTGCGCCACAAGGGAGGCCCCTAATTGGCTCTTAAACTTCTCCTCGGGTATGTTACACAGTTCTGGGGATTGAGACTTTTCAGGGATTTTTGTCCTAGTATTTGTGATAAATTCTTCTGCCTCTTCATTCTTAGTTTTTTTGGGTTATAATAGGGAGTTTCCTTTTCTTGTCTTGATAAATTGGCGGCATACCCTGCCTGCAGGAATCTTGGCATAATCCTTTTTTTTTCCCCCCCAGGATATTAAGGTGTGTATGATTTCATAGACATTGATTTTCCTTCTGTTCATATGACTAAGGCACTAGTGCTCATAAGGGGTAATAGAGAGACAGGAATTGGGGCAGTAGGACACCAAAAGTGTCCTATGGGCTGCAAGGGTTCAAGATTCCTACAGCTACAGGCGCCGGAGTTATATGGTAGGGATCCCCAGTGATTCCTACTTTAGGCCAACTCCTCAGCCAAAATGCCTCCAGCAATCTTGGGCCAGCCTCAACCACTAGCCTGTGGTCAAGCAATAGATGTAGCACTGCATGGGGACTATATTGAGACAGGGCCACTAACTGGGTTGTCCTCTTTCTTTTGGAGTAACAAGCCCTACCCTGGAGTGCTTACTCCTATTGTTGAGCTCCAGGTACTGCAAACTCAGGTGAGCGACATTTACTTGATGTCTCAGTTTTGGTGCTGAGTGGAAGTAAGGCAGGTGTTTCACACATGCACATAATAGTCTGTGGGGATACTCAGGTACACTGTTCTGCCTCTCCCCGCCCATTCAGCTCCAGATATTCCAGTCTGGGAGGCTCAGGCGGACATCAGTTGTCACCACTCTGTAACCTTACTGCATGAGTTCTCCAGAAGCATGCTCTTTGTACTGCACGCCGACTCTATGCACACCCTTCTTTGGTGTAGTGCCTGGTTTTAAAGGTCCCTGATGTGGGGCTTATGCCTTTGAATTAACAACAGCATAGAGGCTCCATACAGCCACTGCCCATCTTGCTCATGGGTTTCACTGCCCAGGTACCACTCTAAGAACGGTTTGATTACAATTTTTTTCTACCCCTTTCTGCCATGTCATTGCTCTTGATAAATGTGACAGTCACCCATTGACCTTTCAGAGGTTGCTGTCTCTCTTTTTTTTAATAATTTGCTTGTGAAATGTGAAGGAGGGAAGTCAGATATGTTCACTCTGCAGTGATTTTGCTGGACACTATTTTTAGATTGTAAGCGCATAGCATTTTTATCTTTTATTTAAGATCTAGTACCTCATTTAAAGGTAACCTTCTGATAACTTGTGATTTCTCCATGTATCTCAGGTGACTAACTGTCATCACCTGTCCCTAGGATAAACAATTAAGAAGGAAATTTATTAGATCTGGTTGTCAAAATGCTTGGAGAGTAGTTGTTTCTGCAGCCACCTGTATAAACAACTACTTCTCTAGCCTGTGCAAATAATTGCCCCAGAATAATCTGTGTTCAGTATGAAATCTCACAATGAATTCATTTTGGTACTTGTCATACATTCATTTTACTGCGTTTTATTTACATTTGGCTCTGTAGATGGCAAACAGTGTATTGTTGGATAGGCCAAAACCAATATGGCTTTCCTTGTATTTAGTTGATACAAAGCTATTCGTTCTCTATTAAAGACAGATTCATTTCCAAAATGCAAAGCAGAACATAACAAAATAAAACAAAAATGAGTGAATTGGAGTAAAAAAAAATATATATTTAACTCACTCCAAAACTCTGTAATTTTGGATGGATGTCACTTTATTGGATTTGTAGAGTAATGCTAGTAAATAGTAAATAAAAGTTTCTCTGACCCTATTTTGTTTGATTTGAAAGAGAGTCCAGGAAAAGTACAGAACAAAGAACTAATGGTAAAAACGGCAGTTCCTGATTTTGGAAATGAGGTTTCTACAAGTAAAAAAGAGTTGAAGTCTGCAAATTTGACTAGGCTCTGGTTAAGTATAGCATGGATGTCACCAAATATCCTCTGTATAATTATATTTCTAAGATATATGATTGAGTGACAGATAGATAGATAAAAAGATCGATGTATGAGTACAGTATGTATCCGGCTATAGGAAAACACCAGAATACTACTTGATTGTAGAGATATGAACCACTTAGGGATTAATCCTTTTTAAATCAGAGGCAAGTATTGCAATATTTCCTCCCCTGAAAATATCCTGGTAGACTTACCAGGACCAATGAAATGAGTAAATAGTGCCATAGTACATGTTACTTCTTCATTTTGTCAAGGCCCCTCTCTCCCAAGTGTATTTCCTGTTGTTCAGAATCATGTATAGATGTTTACCTACAAATGCACATCATATTTGTCTTCCAATAGTGAGAGTAACACCTGAGAGAAGTTACTCCCCCCTTTTTCTGAAACCAAAGCTACAAATGAACTATTATAGATTTTATAATGGCATAATAAAATCATTCATTCTCAACATAAACCGCATTATGAGCCTGACAAGTAATAGGTCTTCCTAAATATTGATAGGATGTTATTATTTGATTTTATATATTTTATAAACCACTGAAGTTTCTTAAATTTTCTTGTTTATATTATAAAATCTAATAATTTCTCTAAAATTGCCATATAAGAAGTGTATGAAACAACAGTGGAATTTTCCTGCTTTGTAGATAAGCAAACATGAATATAAAAATGCACTACCTTGTAATCAAGGGTCATTCTAAGTTCCCATTATAAGTAGGTGAATTCATCTCTAGGCTAATGTTCCAAATTCCACTAACTTTATGAATCTTCATTCTATAACCTCTGCAAAAGTTCCCTGAATTTGTAAAAAAGACAGTGCCTTTTTCTTTCATTCTCAAGATTGGAATGTGTTTTGAAGAAATTTGCATAGGAGATAATTTGTTTATTTGTCAAGAAACAGGGTTTTCCTGATAAGACAAAACTTCTGTAATCTCAAATACCTATTTTCTCAAATATCTATGCTAAACATGATATTTACCCATTATTTTGGTTCAAATTTCACCACCTCTTGTCTCTTCAGTTCTGATATAACTGGATTACAGAAAAAACATTAAGGAGAAATGATTTAAGAGAGAAGACTAAATTTTCAGAAGTACAAGCATTCCTAGGAGACCTTTGATGTTTTGACAATCCATCTTCCCAAGAGAGAAAAGTTAAGTAGAAGTTGGATAGAAAGAATAAAAAATATTGATGAAACAAAATAAAGGGAGAAATTTAATGGATTTCATACTGATAGCTATCAGTAATGCTTCATATAATAATTCGATATTTTTTCCAAGTATATTTCACCATTAGTTATATCAATAATAAAATCTTTTAGGATTCTATAATTCCAACTTAAATATTAATTAATACACTTTCTATTGAACTTAAAATATGTAATGATTAGCTATTGTCTAAGTTATTTTAAAAGAGAATTACTGGAAATAATTCAAAAGACAAATCTTAGTTTTATGTTATACTTTTGAAGATCCCAAATGAGAAGTGAAGTGATTCTCTGGCTTCTCTTCAGATTGTATAAATCTTTGCCTTTTACCAAATGAGAAATGTCCCATTAAGATAGCTTAGTTATAGAATAATAGAATAGCAAACTTTTCATCAAAAAAACTTTAAAAGTATGATTTCATTATTGACAAATTGCAATCAGGCCTACCATTATTTTAAAATACCTTCTTATGGTATACATTTTATAAATCCCTTATGTGATTTTTCAAGACTAATGCTAGTTTATAATTACATGGTAGGTGTTTTTGAGTGATAATTTTTAATACTCATATTGAAATAAGATTTTTTTCAATGCAAACAAACATGAGTCAAAAAAATGATATTGGGAAGTATATAGCTTTGGTACATTAAGTAATAATGATGATGAAAATTGCCTGGTAGACATTTCAACTGCATTTTGTGTAACCACCTTTTTTTAAAAATTTATTTATTTATTTATACAAGCACTGGGTACAGTCAGAAGCACGGGAGGGTGAAAGAATTCACCAGAGACAGAGCAGGGAGCAGAACAGGCAGACTGACAAAATACACTGCTGAGGGGAGCAGCGGGCGTGACAGGAGAGGTCTGTGCGCCATGTGGGACCCTCGCCAGTGGCCAGGGATCAAACTGGTGCTGCAGGGACTGCTGGCAGCTTCGCAGCCCACTGCTCAACTGCTGCACCACCAGGGGAGGCCCGTGTAACCATCTTATAGCTAAAAGCTCAAGAATTTGAGTACCCTCACAGTGGGAAAGGACAAATGCACACCTACGCAGATGTCTGTTTTTAGAACAGAACAATAAACACACTATGTGATAGAAAGAAGCAAAGTGAAGTACCAACTCTAAGTGGTGCTTAACTTTATAAAGTCAAGAGAAAACTACTGCTGAATGTTTGTATCTGACAAAGGCAAATTACTTTGTTGTAATAATGTTTATGAGCTGTCTGTGGCTGCCAGTCAGGGCTCACTGTTCATCGAAATGAAGCAGTAGCCTTGAAAATGTTAATTAGATGTTACAGCCTGATCAATATTGAAGAGCCTTTAGTTTATAAGTTTCTACCATGTTCTCTGAAATGTTCTCACAAGTGTATAAGAACATGAAATTATAATAACGTCAGAAGGCCAGCCTGCTGCACAAACACCTTGAAGTATTGAACATAATTTCCTCTGTCTAAATGAGAAGACAGTGATTACCTCATTGGGAAATAATTCCAAACTATCAATGAAAAGTGAATTGATATTATATTAGAAATCTGTTCTCTCTCACAGGGTATGTGCTCTCTCACAGGAAACATTATGTAATGGTGGCCTATATTTAGGGCAAATGTGTACTGTTTCTGATATTATGATAGAACCATGTTCTGCTCTAAAGAAACACTAATGCTTCATCTTCTCACACAATTGATTTTTCAATTTGAAATTTATTCCTGATCTCAGAGTGCAGCCATCTTGGGAGGATAGCACATTGGACAACTTTTATGATCATTTGTTAGTGCGAATGAGTTTATCAGATCTTCTTCCCCTGCACTCTCCACAGGAATGCAGAGAGAATGGGTTTAGAGAACATGTAACTACTTCAGAGAAGTGTAAAATAGACTAGCTGGTAAATTCTAAGGGTTCCAAAACAAAGACAAAATATAATTTCTCTTTGCTTTGCTTTGTTGGCTTGACTTTCAAGTAGGAGCTCTGGACATAACTAAGACATACTATGAACCAGAGACACTCTATGGGGGGTGGGGGGCGGGGAAAGGAGGGATTGGGGTCAAAATAAGGGGGTTGTAATTGTATGGGGAACATAAAAATAAAATTTAAATAAAAAAATAAAGGAAAGCTGAGGAGTAGCAATTGCCTTTTTGAGTTTCCAGGAACAAATGTATAGCATCTTAATCATACCATGGGTGAGTTTTTCTATTAAAGTGTTCTTAAGCTTATGGAATTTCTAGTTCATGTTAAAATATGAGAAATTTGTTTATACTTAGCCTTCCCACAACCAAGCTATTTATTTTTTCAATTAAACTTATATTTATAATTAATGGCATGCTCACATGCAGTTGTAGGAAATAATGCAGAAGACCCTGCATATCCTTTTTTTTTTTTAAGATTTATTTATTTATACAAGCACTGGGTACAGCCAGAAGCATGGGAGGGTGAGAGAATTCACCAGAGCTAGAGCAGGAAACAGAACAGGCAGACTGACGAAGAAACACACTGCTGAGGGGAGCAGCGGGCCAGACAGGAGGGGTATGTTGCGCCATGTGGGACCCTCGCCTGGTGACTGGGGATCAAACTGGTGCTGCAGAGGCTGTGGGCAGATTCGCAGCCCAGCGCTCAACTACTGCACCACCAGGGGAGGCCCAACCCTGCATATCCTTTACCAAGGTGCCCCGATGAGCATTTTTTAACATGATAATGCGATATCATGGCCAGAATATTGGTAGTGGGTCATTTGTATTTATTTTCTAAAATTTTCTGCTTACTATTTTCTTTGAACTTAACTGTGTTTTCATTTCTTTCGTTCCACTAATATGTGTAAGAAATGTCAGAAATGCCACCATTGACTTGTAACCTGACAAATGCAACAGATGCTCTATAGTATCCTCATCTGATGCTGTTGGTCCCTCCTTGATAGAGAGCCCCTTTAAGACTCATTTGGTTCCAGAGTCTCTTGGTTTTTCGCCATCTGAAGGACTAAAATTCAGTCTCTTCCCACAGGCTCTCTTTCCTCCTCATTCTCATTACACAAAGGTGTGCCTCAGGACTCCATCTTCTTTCCATTCTAAGTACACCCTAGACGACCACGCCCACTCCTAAGATTTACCAACCATTTATATTGATCAATCCTTGCAATCACAGTAATGAAGTCTTCAGGATCAGAGCCTCTGAGTCCATAAATGAAGACTTGAGAGATGAAGTCCAGAGTGAATGGAACTGGGGACAATGGAGAATAATAACATTGTCTCTATGTCCAATGAAAAACCTGAGTTCAGACCATCATCTCTTCTCACTGACCTTGCACCAGGCATTATAAGAGAAAGTATATATGGAAAGTTATATCAAATAAATCAAAAGGTCATGATATTCCACTTGTCTAGCATAAATCTACTCTGAGGAGTGATTGAATAACCATTTGCTAATTGTTTGGGTCTACAAAATAGGTCACAGGAAGTTCATCTGGTCTAGCAACTTCCTAGTATTACTCAAGAATAAAAAAAAAAGACAAGAACAGATGCTATTGTAGAGGTCATGCCAAGAAAATGTGAAGCTTTGAAGCTTTTCATTTCCTTGTAACTACCACCATTACCTCTTCAAATTTCAAATTGAATGTTTGTCAGCATTAAGTCAAAGAGACAAGCTGTTCATGCTACAAATTCATCATATTCTATAAGGGTGCATGGCAAATGCATCTTAGAATGTTTTCTTTAGGATAAAACCTTTGGGCAATTCACATAAAATAATTGATTTTTTTATTCCTGGTTTATGGAAATCAGAGATTATGGCCACTCAGGTTGTAGTCTTCAGTCATCTATGGATGGGTCACACTAGTGCTCTGGATCAATATGACTTAGTTGCATGTTTTCCCTAAGAATGATTATCCCCAGGGTACACTTAATTTAAGAAAGAAAATAATAGATTAAAAATACATACTTTCTCCTGGGAACTAAAAATAAATAACACAAGTAGTAATACTGTTTTTATTTTAAAATATCAGAATGTAATAGATGCCTTTTCTTAGAAAATTATTCCTCAGTCTCTAAGTCTTCCCAAAAGTCCCTCTGCCCCCGACATGCTCTCTATGCTGTGTGCCTTTAGCAGTTATGTACTATGGTTGGTAAATACCTGGACCAGACATGCTCAGAACAGTCTGCAGAGATTAAAAAATTAAAATAGTAAAACAGAAAACCCCAAACCAAATAGGAGGCAGAGAGAGTATGTCCTATCTTGGTGTTGATTGACCAGGTCTTCCCTGATGCCTCTGTTTCTGTCCCCCGCTTCTCCACCACCACCTCTACCATGTGTTCTTTAAAATAGCCTTGCATCTCTTCAATAAAGTCCTCATTTTGTTTGAACTAATTTTTCTTGGAATGTATATTCATTTTTGCTGCCTACTATTTGCTTGTCAAAAAACAAAACAAAACATTTCATCTGGTAGCAGCATGCTCTTTCATTTAGAAATCTTTTCTCTGCTTCTCAGTTTTACACTATTTAGAAAGCTCCTATGGAGGGTGCTATAATATATATAAACCTTATGGATTTGACCATACTTGGATATTCCAGAGATTATAACTTGGCCCAATCTAGACCAATCAAAGCCCTTCCCTAGTGTTTCTGATTCTGGAAACAGGGAGAACATTAGCTCAAACTCTCCCAATTGAGTTTTCCAAACACAAAACTTAGTAAATGCAAACATTTTTCACATGATTGCAACTCTCCTGGCAGACTGTGAAGCTGCACGTTGGGCAGAATGAGAAAGCCTTGAGGACCTTCATGTTGCTGCTTCTAACCGATCCCTAGATTGTATTTTTGATCCTTTGAACTTTTGGCTATGTAACCTTTCTTAGAGTTTCTGAGTCAGTGATTTCCATATATGCCTAAACTTGTTTAAGTTGGACTTCAATTAGGGTTGCCAGGTTTAGCAAATAAAAAAATGAGACGCCCAGTTTGACTTGAATATCACATAAACAATGCCACTGTAATAGGTGTGATGTGATTTTATTTTTGTATTAAATAATAAAAAAAATTTAATATGATATTCAGTATAACAGGACATCCTATATTTTATCTAGAATCATAGTTTTCATCACTTGCCGTCAAACTAAATTACCTTCTGTGACTTATACCAGAGTACAATTGAATATAGCACTTTAACTACATATTCTTCTTTCAATCAAAGAATGCAGGGAAGCATATTTTGAGCTTTCTAAGAAAATTTGTGTTTCCTAAATATCATCTCACATCTCTGATGTCCTATATAACTTTTGCAAGTATCTCTCTAAAGGGTATAAATCTAACTTTGAAGCAGAGCCTCTAAGTGACCCAGGAAACTTAATGCATATTTAAAGTCAAGGCTCTGAGAAATGAATTTAATGTTCTCTAAAGATGGAATCCAGGAACTTCTGAGTGTCAAAACCAAATGAGTGCTCCTGGACAAATCGCTTAATTTTCCTTCTTCTGTGTCCTTTATGTTTTTTTCCAAGAAAAGAGAGATTTGTTTTCTTGAATAAACCTTTGATCTTCTTCATTTAATATGTACATCTTAAAAACTGGAACTTTTCTTTTTCCAGCAATTTTTTAGACACAAAGATTTTGCTGCATTGAATATAAAAGTTGAGATGACTTTCATTTGCTTTTTTGCTTCAAAGAAACTTCCAGCCCTGAATGTGCCAGCTGTAGGAGAGGCAAAAATGTCCTTCTACCCATTTATTTATTTTATTTTTGTTTCTCGGTTTTATTTCTTTATTTTTAATGTAATGCTTTCTTTGTTACAGAGTTAATTTTTGGACAGTATTTGATTTCTCCCCTCAGGTGTGGTCACTGTAGTTCTCCAACCCCAAAGAACCCAATAGTCTATCACCATATTCTCTTATGCTCTTCCACCCTTTTTCACCCCTTCCCACCCCTCCCCTTCTACTGCTACTTCTACTTTGACCCCAAACAAAGGGTTGAAAACAAACCTTGAAAGCTGACCATAGGTATGTGTCTTTATTTTTAAACTGTAGATTTCTTTCTAGTCCCCAGAAGTATGGTAATGACTAGCATCTATGGATGGCTTTGAAGATGAACATTCCATATTTTGATAAGCATTAGCAAGCTGGCAAAAATATGTAATTATGACTTATACTTTAGTAATCTAAGAGCACGTGTGTTTTCACAGTTTTAATAATAATAATTTCTGTAAAAGAAAAGCATGAGGCTCAGATCTCTAATTTGATAAAATGCTTTGCTTTGGTATCACAGCCATTGGAAAGGTTATTTGAAAAAAGAAGTGAAAAAAGTAAATGTAAATATTTTCTAATATTTAGGCTCTAAGCAATTTTTCTTCATAAAAACCTCATTGTTCTTAATCACAAATGGCCAAATGTTTTCTTTTCAAATGAGGTCTACCATTAAGATTGCTTTTGAAAGCCTGCATTAAGACAGAAGGATGAGAAGTTGCTATAATTTTCAGTTCATGTTACTTCTTGGGTACTGTCACTTCTCTATATAAAGCTATAGAAAGTGAACATTAGCCCTTTAAAGGAGTCATATTTCCAGGATCAGGTGGGAAAGACAGAAGTGTTGGATGCACCTCACTGCACTGCTGTTCATCCCCAACACTTCGCACAATGTGAGAATGTTTAATAATTCCAACCCAACCTACAGATAAGAATCTCTGGTGTCACATCACAACTGACAGTGCTGGTGTGAGATTTGCAGTAAAACAATATTCCAGCTGTAGCTTTCATTTACAGAAATAAAACAGCAGAAAAGGAGGGGAAAAGGCCAGGAGAAGATAAACACTTTCATCTTGGAACAGTGCTGACATTAAATTATAATAGCTATACTCAAACAAGGGGAGAAAATCCAACCTCAGGACCTAAAACTGACATGTATTATATCATTTGAAATATATTGCTCTATCTTTATTTTAAGTTAGCCGGTTAATGTTTAGTTATCCAGAGAACTCACCAAATATAAATAAGCTCTTTCCCAAATAAAGTCTATGGCAACTGTGGGACAGGCGGCCTTATTTTTCTCCCATTAATCACTAGAAACTTCACACGGCGTGAAAGTCTCAGGGGATATTTCTGGCTGGGAAAAAGATCCTCCCTCCTCAGTTCTAATCAGTCCATCCCATCTGTAATGGCTTTAGAAAATTGTTAATGACATAAAGTGACAGTCGAAGAGCTTTTTGGCCTGTCAGTGTAGGGTTACTATGAGCTCTCTAACAAACTACTACATGCAGGCCTCAAAGCTGATGGAAAATGATCTGGATTACGAAGGAATAAATTTGATATGTTAGCAATCACAAGCGGGAACTGAAAAGAAAGGCGTTCTTAATACAGTTCTTTCAGGCTATAATGGGAAATACGAAGATAAATCTGGCAGGGAGACAAACCCACACAAGACTGCCTTGAGCACTCAGAATATAGATCTCGGTTATGAGATGTGTAAAACACACAATGGCCTGAATAAGGAGCTAAGTATATAAGTGCAAACAAACCCGTTTTTATAGTTAGCATGGCATTTTGAATGGAGCTTTAAGCCTAAAGGACACTCTTCTACTTGCAGATGAAGATGGGGAATATAACAGTAAGTACTGTGTCTTTATATAGAGAAGACTAATAAGAAAATGATGTAGAAAATTGTGAACACAAATCAAATTAAACCAGAATTTTTCTTTCCTCATAACATTGGGAAAGCTTTCTTTCCCTAATCTAAAATACTGTGTTTTTGTTTTTGTTTTCCAGTGACATTATCTTGCTTTGCATTCTTGGATGTTTTGAACAGTGATGTGAGAATGACTACAATTTGAAATATCCGTTAAATATACCACATGACATCACAAGGTATAATCTCATTCCTTGCATTATATGGAAGTTCTGCACAGAATTGATAAATAAAGGTATATCTGAAAATTTGAATTGGAAAAAATAAGCAGACAGCAAATACAGAAATAGAAATTTGGAGAAGTTTTTAAAAGCTGATTTTTTTTTAATGCAGTAAAACAATTCTTTCATTTTTTTTTCCAATTTCTAAAACATTCACCTCATTAGGGTGTCACAAAATGTGACAATATAAACAGTTTCCCACACATCTCCTGTAGGTTCTGGTAATGGCTATAAAACATAAAATATTCTGACAATTTCACATCTTGCAAGATTAGATGGAAAGGCTTTTACCTAGTATATAAATTTCTACAAATATGGCTAAATTACATTCTCCCCAAATCCTAACCTGTTCATTGAGATACAGAAAGGGAGTAGAATATCATTCTATTACTCAATATGGAATATCATTCTATTACTGAAAGAAAATTTGGAGATCTTTAAGAGTAGAAAATTTATTAAGCTATGTTTAACAGAGTTGTACCTGGAGAACTCCATATTTACCAGATGGTTTCTAAAGGTACCTTCCAACTCTACAATTCTAAAATTAGCAACGTTATCTGTTAGCTCTCTTCTGGAAAAAACAAATAGGCCCTGAACTGGATAGGGTTGTGCATTGCAAACAGGGATGGAATAAAGAGAGAACAAGTATAATTTCTCAATGAATAATTTTGGTTGAGCT
This sequence comes from Talpa europaea, assembly GCF_964194135.1. Taxonomy (NCBI): domain Eukaryota; kingdom Metazoa; phylum Chordata; class Mammalia; order Eulipotyphla; family Talpidae; genus Talpa; species Talpa europaea. The sequence continues at coordinate 66,912,695 of NC_140075.1, read as the reverse complement.
AGGGAGTGGACTTTCAACTGGTTTCTATTCCATTGTTAAATGTTACATCTTTTCTCTGAGAATTATAAGTAGAACAGAGAAATAATAGGCTTACTGAAAAAGTTCACCCCATTTGACTTCGGAGTGGGTCATTGGTTTTGGTGACTTACACTCATTAACTAATTCTTTCAGACTACTAGGGAGCTATCTCATAAATATCTATTTCTATGCTCTAAAATGATTAAATGACATCATGATGACCTAGTTTAAGAAAAATGTTACTTGAGGGCCCTAAATGGTACCCTAGTGGCCTGAAAGAGTTAATGCAGTTTCCTTAAGTGCTCAATTCAATATTAGTTTGCTATGTACAGAGTAGGGAATGTGTTCCAATAACTCACTGATAGCTTTATCTAATATAAGTATTATAAGTTGAGAGAAGTAATTTTGAATGAATCTATAATAGAGCAGGTGGCAATTCTGATTAATACAGCTCTGCTAAGAAAGGAAAAGTGGAGCCTATGGAAATTCAATAATCCTGCAGAGAGACATTGAATTGATGTCCCTCTTCTAGAATATCACAACACATGATGATGCATGGATAGATATTGCATTCTTCCAAAATATGGCTAAGCTTTTAAAAATGTATTCTGAGAGAAAATAAAATTTATTTTTTTCATATCAGGGTCTGTAGGAATAGGAGAATTATTTTCTCATTTTTCAGTATATTCAGAATAGTAGAACTAGAATATTTCTGAATAGCAGAGAACAAATAGGAACCAATCTCTTATTATATTGGTCAAATGTTCTTACCAAAAAAGTTGTCAAAACATGTAGCCATTTTCTATAGGGCTTATATTATTAGATCAAATTCTTTGATCAAGTTGGGCATAGGAATGATATGAGAATTAGTAGAGAAAGAGAAGAGACCTTTTCGACAACAAAGGTAGTGAACAGTTTGTTATGCAAAAAATAATTTGATTAAATGAATTAATCAATAGTGGCATAGACACATGGAACCAAATCACTCATTCTTTATTCCCTTTAAACAATCATATATATAAGCAATATGTAAATACATATAAATATGTATGTGTATCTATATGAAAGTACATATATAAAGTAGAAATGACCCAGGTAGAAGTATATTGAAATATCTACAAAACAAATGTATTATATAATAAAGTGGTCTTTCATATCTATGGGAAAAAGAAGACTTTTGGAAGCCTTTGACCCAATCATGTAACTCTTCTTCAACCTTATCTGAAAAATGGATACAACCTATTTCATTGGGTTATGAGAATTAACAAAGATAATAAGTGGAAAGCATTTGGTAGAGAATCTGGTTCATAGTAAACCACAACAAATACTAGTCATTGTTATTTAATAAATGACTAAGCATCTATAAAAACAATGCTTGCTCCCCATCTCATATCTTCTGTCAAAAATAAAATCAGAATGATTGAAACATTAAATGTGAAAAATAGAACTGTAAAAGGGAAAAATGAGAATATATCTGAATTTTTTTTGTGGAGGGAGAAAACAGAAAACACAAAAGCATAGGTTATGGATGACTGGTAAAAATTTTCAACTTATGTTGAAAAAAATCATAAATATAAAAGATACAGGGGCCTCCCAGGTGGCACAGCAGATTTAGCACAGCACTATGAAGTTGTCCGCAGCCTCTGCAACTTGGGTTCAATTCCCAGCCAGCCAGAAGATACCCACATGGTGTGGCAGACCTCTTCTGGCTCACTCGCTGCTCCCCTCAGCAGTGTTTTCAGTCACCTGCTTGTTCTGCTCCCTGCTCTGTGTCTGGTGAATTCTCTCACCCTCCCGTGCCTCTGTCCTATACCCCAGTTCTTGTATAAATAAATCTTTTTTAAAAAGATACATGTCAGAATAGAAAAAAATATTTACAGTGTATAATACAAACTAATACCATAATTTATATAGAGATTGTTTTTACTATCAGTTTTTCTAAAAAGTAACATATCAAACTGGTAAGGAGCACAAACAGATGGTATGTACTGTATCTTCATTGCTCTACTAGCTTCAGAGACTTCTCAAACTTTGCTTAGGTAACTTTGTCTCCACAGAAAGGAAGCAGCTTCAATGTTATTTCAGTTTAGAAAAGGGGGGGGTGCCTTTCTATCAATCTAAATTGTTTCCCTGAATTTTCTTCTCATGGCATTTTGTTTCTTTCTGTCATAGCACTTGTTCTTCTTCATCACATATTTATTTATGTTGGTTTCTTCTTTCATCCACTGGACAACAAGCTCATGGAGAGAGGCTGTAGAGATCTTGCCACTCTATAGTAACCTCCAAGCAGATAGCAAGTACTTGGAGTAGTGAAAGGGAAAAAATATCACAAAGGATTCTGTATCCCACATTAAGACATTTAGCTCTGATGGATAAATCCTTCTTGGGCTTCAGAGAAGTTTGGCTAAAGAATGAACTGGCAGGGATCATGACTGCAGGTCCAGTGGTTGATTAGAAAAGGAAATGAAACAATCTAAGAAACTATGCAAACAATGAAGTTTAATTGAAGTAGAGAGGCGTGGTTCTAGAGATACTTAAAATTAGCCTATCTTAACAGAAGCAGAGCAAATATTTAGTGAAGCAATGAAAATTATATTTTATTCTGGATTTCAGGGCTGATAGTAAACCTCTAATGCTACATCAAGACATTTGTCATTCTTTCTCTAAGAAATATAAAGCCAATGAAAGCCTTTTGAAAGTAAGATATTGTTTGACTTTTCTTTTTGTTTGTACACTAAACCATCTTGATCACCCAGTTATTGGGACATACGAGTAGACTTACAGGCTCAGAGGAAAGTTTAATTTTCAATATCATTAGTCAAGACTCTCTAGCTTGGTCATAAGTTAGCTCAAGGGTAATCTCAATGAAGAAATTTGGGAATCCTGACAATTATTGTCAAGTGAACTTCCTTTATCATCATCATCACCACCACCACAACAACCGATAATAATGGCAGCAATGACAGCATCGACATTTATTGACAAACTATTGTGTTTAAGACATTGCAGTGTGTGCTTAAGTATAAAGTTATCTGACAGAATTCCTAACATTAGCAAGGTAGAGTATATGCTTTAACATACACTAGCCATGTGGAGTAGCATGTGGTAAAGTGAATTATAAAATTAGTTGCTACTGTAGTTCCAAGAAAAGAGTTGACCAGAATTGAAGACCCAAGATTTGAATAGGCTTTTGAGGAAGGAACAAATTAAAATAAATATAGAGGGAGTACAACTACTCAGGAACCATTGTAAAAGCAAAGGTGGAGGTGGAGTTCCCACAGCTATTTTAAGGACAAGTAGACAAGTGGACAAATAAACTGCTTTGACTAAAGCATAGAATTCGTGAAGAGAAGTAAAGAAAGTTGGATGAAAACATAAGTTATCCTTGATAGCAAGCTGGTGATGGCTTATTTTGAATAAACTTAAGATCTTATTTTGAGGAGAGTGAAGAATCATTTATGTGTTTGAGCATAATAGCTACTTGTGTAAAATTGTGTATTAAGGTTTAAGGAATGATTCTAATCAGCATGGTCTGGGGGAATCTTAGGGGTGAAAATTCAGATTGATGTGACCAGTTACACTGGCAATATTTTTTTTTTAATAGAGGCATATATTTTTATTTATTTATTTGTTTGTTTGTTTATACATGCACTGGGTACAGTCAGAAGTGCAGGAGGGTGAGAGAATTCACCAGAGCCAGAGCGGGGAGCAGAGCAGGCAGAAGGACCGAAGTACACTGCTGAGGGGAGCAGCGGGCGGCAGGAGAGGTCTGCGCGCCATGTGGGACCCTCCTCTGGTGGCCGGGGAGCAGCCGGGGATCGAACCGGCGCCGCAGAGGCCGCGGGCAGCTTCGCAACCCAGCGCTCAACCGCTGTGCCACCGGGGAGGCCCCTACACTGGCAATATTTTGAGAAAGGAAAATGAGAATGTGATAGGGGAAGGAGGAGGGAATAATGAGATTTTTTCTTATTATATTATAAAATTTTGTCCAATTAATTTTTATCTCTATTCCTACCCACCTAATTTACCTCCTTTTTTTTTTTTTAAAGATTTATTTATTTATTTTATACAAGAACCAGGGTACAGGCCAGATGTGCAGGAGGGTCAGAGGATTCACCAGAGACAGAGTGGGGAACAGAAAAGGCAGACTGATGAAACGCACTGCTGAGGGGAGCTGCGGGTGAGACCGGAGAGGTCTGTCGCACCATGTCAGACCCTCGCTGGTGGCTGGGGATCGAACCAGCACTGCAGAGACTGCGGGCAGCTTTGCAGCCCAGCGCTCAACTGCTGTGCCACCAGGGGAGGCCCTAATTTACCTCCATTTTTGAAGTCATTAATCAATATGAATAACTTATTTGAATATGAGTTTTAAAAGATAAGAACTCATTAAACATCTGCCATAATGTCTTTATCATGCATTAAAAAAATAACTATTTAGGGGCCTCCCCGGTGGCGCAGCGGTTGAGCGCTGGGTTGCGAAGCTGCCCGCGACCTCTGCAGCACCGGTTCGATCCCCGGCCTGCTCCCCGGTCACCGGAGGAGGGTCCCACATGGTGCGCAGACCTCTCCTGCCGCCCACTGCTCCCCTCAGCAGTGTACCTTGGTCCTTCTGCCTGCTCTGCTCCCCGCTCTGGCTCTGGTGAATTCTCTCACCCTCCTGCGCTTCTGACTGTACCCAGTGCTTGTATAAACAAAACAAACAAACAAACAAATAAATAAATAAATAAAACATGCCTCTATTAAAAAAATGGTTTAAAAAAATAAAAAAAAATAACTAATAATTCCAAATATGAAGTGCTCAGATTTCCTCAATTTTTATGTGGAGTTTTTGTAATTTATTTCTTTAAATCATTATCTGGGTAAGCTCTAGCTATTGTAATTAATGATGATTCTTACATTAATTTTAATATTTGCTTTCATCTCCCATACCACTTTTACCTTGATATTTACTTATTAGAGAGTAGAGTTAATATTTATTGATTTCATATTCATGTCAATATTCACAATGTTCTATCACCTGTATTTCCCAGAAAATGGTAGTTAAATTTAAAAGCTTGATTGGCTTCAGGCTTCATTTTCTTTAATGAGAATTTTATAGCCTAATAATAGTTTATCTATAGATAGTGGTATACACAGTATTTTGTTGTTTTTTGTTTGTGTCTTATAGCAACTATTATAAAGTGATGTTATAATTTAATCACTCATTTTCATTCATTAATCACAATACTGCCATATGTAGAAACTCCCCATCAATAATTTGATTACCTTGGCTTATATACTTCAGACAGGTAATGCAGGGTAGATACCTACTATCTATCATGTGCCAGTTCATAAATACTGACTTGTTTCCCTACTCTTCTCCAAAGTTGCTGATGAGTTTTTTTCTTTCTTTTTAAAGAAATGTTTTTAATTAAGATGTGCTTGATATATTCAACTTTATAGCTTATTGATGTTCCAATTGACCTATTGTTGCCCATTGGAAATCTCTTTAAGTTGAATTCTGGGTCTTTTTATGTAATCCTAGTAACTTTTGAGAGCTTTCTCACTTTTTCTTATGACAGAATATCCTTGGTTCATCTTTTTTCTATTTAGAAATTAAAACCATCCATTATCTAAAAATAACATATTACTTGATTTGCAAAAATGGTATTTAAAGACCACTGATGGCTGCTAGAGATGTTCACTGCTAGAGGCATCCTCGTTTTAGAAAATAAGACTGAAAAAAAGGTGAAATTTATTGTGAATGCATACTATTTCTGTTCATTGTAAGTTCCAATTTAAACTCAGGAGTCCATGGTTTTTACCTAATTTTATTGATCCCACATTTGTTTCCTATTTCTCTCAGGTTAACATTCCTAGTTTTCAATGACAATCATTTAAATCCTCATTTGCCTTTTCATTTACTCCAAAACAGTCCCATAACAGCAGTGTAACAATGCTACCTACACTATGAATCCTTAAACTGTATGGTTAGTTGTTTGTTTTTTTTTGCAGATTTTATTTATTTAGGCCGCAGAATATCCAACTAAAGATAGATGGCCAAATTCTTGTTTAAAGTCACTAAGTAGTTTTTCTTTCTGGCTTATGTTACCTGTCTCTTAGTACATGGATTCCATAGTGTTTTAATTATAGACACTTGGTAATATGTGCCATTAACTTCTAGGGACTATTCTTACCCCTATTCTCACTCTTCTCTTTTTCAGAGTAATATTTTATTTCATAGTTATAACCGCATTTTTGTTTTTCCAACTGAACTCTGTTTAACTTTGGGGAAACAAATCCTAGTGATATTTGTATTGTGTTGACATATTCACGACAGCCTTGCCACACAAGAACTTGATACGTCTTTTCATTTGTTCACTTCTACTTTTATGTATTTCAGGATTATTTTGGAGACTTCTGGATATTAGAGACTTTAAAAAAGTGAAATAATAGTACTGAAACCTAAGGGGGGGATAGAGAAAACCTCTTTTATAGTAGAAAGATTCTTTGTGTTTATTTGTTTGACAGAAATGGGATCATGTGAAGAAAGTAACAGGGAATAATAATGGTTTCTTTTTAGCACCAGACCTGTGTTTTATTATTATTATTATTACTATTATTATTATTATTATTATGGAACAGTAATTTTTTTTTTAGTTTTATTGCCACTAGATTACATAACTGTCTAATTTGGGGAGTACAGCTTCACACCACCATACATTAATGTACTATACATGGAACAACAATTTTGATAAAGATTTAAGAGTCTAGAATGAATTGTCAACTTTAACAGAAAACTTTTATAAACTTTTTGCAAATCCCATTCAAGTTTTGAAAGTTAGATTTAAATCTATTATCTTGCCTTTTATTTTCTATTTAATCCCATCTGGTCTTTATTTCTGCTCTCCTTTTCTTTTTAATGGAATTTTTTCTCTGATTCATTCTTCTTTGCTTTTTTGGCTTATTAGTAATAATGATTTTGTTATTTTTATGATTGTTTAGTGTTTATTTTTTAATATTTTATATAATTCTTACATCATTTTTCATTTTTGCACAATGTATTCATTTTCATTTTGGTTATATTCCCCATACAATTCCCATGCCCCCCCCCCAATTTTGATTCAGACCTGTGTTGTTTTAAATTTTGATGGCAACTGAATATATCAATAAAATGTACAGAGTAATGAATATTATATAGGAAAGCAGTTAGAAATAATCTGAGACATTAAATCATGTAAGGTAATTATTCATTCTTCTTAGCCACATGACTTGAAAATATGTGCCTTTTAGAGTTTATGCTGTTCTATGGCAAATTGCTGAGGTTTTCCTTCCTTGCCTTTTAACACTTCCTCATAACCCTCCTTGCAGCTGCCCTTCCCCTTATGCCAACAGCCATTCTAGATTTGAATAATCATCTCATGCTGTTGTCCTACAAAGAGATCCTATGTCAGAAATTAGGTGTCTTTACTGAGTTCTTCCCTCCCTCCCCACCTCCCAGCATTTACTGTCTGCTAAAACAATGTACTGACCACAAATTCCTTTTAAGTTTGCCTCCTAAGTTACCTGGGACAGGAGGTTAAATTTACTTCCCAAAAATCTCTTACTTTCTCCATTATAGCTTTCTAATCATTGTCTTATTCAGTATATCATTTCTCACCATTTTTGAGATCTACTTATCAATAGTCATCTTCCTTGATCCTCTTGTTTCCTTGCTTAATAACTACAGGTGACAATATTTATCCTGTTTCTGATAGCTTCAGGGTATCTTCTGGATTCCTACTTGAGTTATTTTTAAAAGTACAAACTACATACTTCCATGGTCCCCATTACTTAGAGCAAATCTGCACTGTATTTTCTAGAAAATTTGAAGAATCTTATGAAAGAATTAAATGTGAACAACTTTTGGGTTTGGGATTCATATGACTACGGACTATTTTAAACACCTATAGTGACATGAAGAATAAAATCCTTTAGTACCTCATTACTAAAAAATAAAGAAGAAAGGAAGAAGAAAATCCAAATTCCTTATCATGAATGGCCTTATATTCCTGTGGTCTCATCTCCAACATCTTGCTAGCTCTTATTCTTAATATTCCACCAGGGAATGCAGTCTGGCACAATGATGGTGTACAATATACATTCCTGTGCACTGTGGGTAGTCCTGAGTTTGCCATCCTGATTTTTCATTTTGTATTTTTGTGTATTCAGTGCCAATTTTCTGAATTCTCTTCCCATTGCCCTAACAAATTTGCACTCATCCTTCAAAAGGTCACCTCCTTAGGGTCAGACTGAACGTAATCTACACAAAGACAAATCAGAAGAGATATGATGACCCAAGGAACATATGCAAAATAGAGGAAAATGAAAAATATACCTCCTGCAATGCCTATATTTGGAAATGAATGTCAAGGAGAAGCCCATTTAGAAAACAAGAAGGAAATTTTAGAGCTATAGGATAAAATCCATTGGAATTTTATTTCAAAGGACAATTAAAATGAAAAAAAATTGTAATAGAAAATTTTTTATTTGGATAACTGAAATACTAGAAAGTTATAAAAAGGTGGAAGAGGAAGACCCAAAGGACACACTGTGTGTTGTTAGTGATTTTAATGATCTGGGAGAGTTATTTTATTTCACTAGAAAGATATTCTTCTTCATCCCTGACCCTCAAACCCTTTCAAACACCGTCATAGGACTTGAATCTCCACTCTCCTCTACAAAACATACATTAACACACATACACAGTGATAGAGACCGACAGACAGACAGACAGATACATATATACAGAAAAAATCTGTTGTAATAGAATGATTGGCAGCTTGAGAGGAACTTTATAAGCATCCTGTGAATAGAAGGCATTGACAAAATGAGGAGGAAGATATTAGAAAAGGAACTTTTCTCATGTCCTTCCAAGGAAAGATGTAAAAATGAGGACTTGGTAAAGTACAAAAGTAAAGAAATTGCTCCACCATTCTGGATTTGATGTGTACTTGATTGTCTAATAATACCAAATTTCATACAAGTTTAAATGTTAAGAGTATGTTTTAAAAGTTGAAAAAGAAAAAATTTAGGACTATAGCTTGAAAGGAGAGTTGAATTGGGGGAAAGTTTTGCTAAGTTGAAGGAAAGAGAGGAGAAAGGAAAACATTGCAAAGGCAGTAAAGAGGGGATAATTTGGAGTAGAGTACTAAGAGGGTATCTGTGTGTGTGTGTGTTTGTGTAATCACTGGAGGAAAAAGAAGTTGAATCAGTAATATTTTGATTTCATATTCAATTGTTTGAATAGTGACATAAGTTTATAGATTATTAATATTTGATGTAACTATATACCTCCTCAGGTAGCAATCAAGAATGTTACTTTCTTTTGAGTATGACATTTTATAAATCCAATTTGTCTTATATTTCCACTTATCTAAAAAAAAAACTCACCTTGTAGCTCAGTGTTCATTCAAAGATAAAACCTTAGCATTACATAGGGCAGATGGGAAAAAAAAAAAAAAACATGATTCCTTTATCATATATATCTATACACATACACACACACATAAACAGTTTTTAGCTCTTTGTTCTCAGCATATTGGTAATACAAAATACAATTTACAGGTGAAGACCACTTCAGAAGTACACAGGGAACTTTGAGCAAAGTGAGTCTTCCAGATATTTATGTACTGTTTTCATAATTCACTGTTATGAAGTGAGGCCTTTAGGAGATCAAGAGTGACATATTTCTATTTCATTTTGAAACAATAACAACATTATTTAATCAATACTGAACCTTTATTTTGTTTCACAAAATCTTCAAGTAAAGAGTTGCATTTCTCTGTAATCCATTAAAATAAGGCTGATTCAAAGTACTAGAAGGCCTCCTCTCTATAGTGTCTCAAAAGCATACAGAAAAGTTTTATGCTGCCTGGAAACTTCCTTACACATGATTCTTGTATCTTAGCTTGAAAGTATACCTAGGAGGAATCTTTTGTTCTCAGAGCTGCCAAAACTTCTATCTTCCACTGTAACCTCAGTTTAGCACCTGTTCATAAGATATGTCTGCACATCGTTGGTACATGATGATGACATATATGTTCCCATCAAGGAGACTGTCATAGAATTCAGGAGATGTTAACATTTTTCCATCTGTGTGTGTGAAAGTGACGTTTCCTGTTAATTTTGTTCTCTTGCTGAACTCTCCAAGCAAAAGACTTCTGTGGGAGGCAGAATGATGTCATTATAGTCATAGCATAAAATTTTCAACCTTTAGAATGAGACATATTGTGGCATATATTTCACTGCTTTTAAAAGCAGTGAAATAAAAACTTGGAGGATGATGATATCAATTTTATATTTTCAAGTGCGGGGGTTTCCAGAGCCTTGAGAATGACTCGAGGTCTAAAATTTCCTCTGGCACACAGATTTCCTCTGTAGCCTTAGGAAAAGCAAGCTTGTCCATGACTGTTTGTGTCTATGAAACCAACAGAGACTTGGATATTTAATTTGAGAGGTGTTGGGGCTTTATGTAAGCAAAATAGTCTAGCACTCGTGATTTGAATATTAAGGAATCAAACTTCTGATTTCAACTCTGACATGTAAAACGCTTCGAGTTGTTACTCCCATTTTTTATAACTTGAAAAATGCTGAACAAATGGAAAGATCAATGACTTCTCTTGACCCTGTCAGGGAACTGAAGTTGTATAGCAAACTGCCATCCTGAAATCCAGAGAGACAGGCAAATGTGCAGTCAGTCTCCATCTCCTTTACTAAAAAGTCACTGGAACATAAATGCTGGAAACACTTAAATGATAGTTTGATAAATTGTTAAGAGTCTTCATCTTGAATTAACAAGTGGGTGAGAGATTGGCAGGGACTGCAGTCTTAAGAGGGGTTCCCATACTTTCTTGTTTTACCTCCGAGGAACAATGCAAGGTTCTCATCTTGAAGAACCAAGAAAGATTCCCGCCAAGTTGCCACAGGGAGAGGAAAAATAACTGTTTTGAAATAGAGAATACAGAGAACAGAATGTTCTACATAATGAAGGACTGCTCCTCAAGGAAAAGACTTGATCACAGATTTAGCTGCTTAGCGGAAGAGGATTCTCTCCATTCCAGCCTCTTGTAGTTTTCCTGTAACATCCCAGGGCAAAAAAAAAAAAAAAAAAAAATCGAATAACTGTAATTTGTGACATTTACAGTCTAGGTATACGGGTCCACTAAAAGACAGCGATTTAACCATAATGTTGTATACAGCTTATTCTCCCCCATTTCCTAACCATCAAATCAACAAGGATCCAACATAATAATAATGTGTTATGTTTCAAAAAGCTGCAAGAAATAGTTCTTAGGTAAACCAGAGACAATAAGAGAGACTAAAACAAGGATACGGAAGGAATTTGAAGCCTCTGGAACTTACAGCTACAACAGACATTAAATACAACCCTTCTCCTAGAAGCATTACATAAGCTCTTACACCAACTTTTGTTTTTTTTTTTACTTCATTTCCTATTACCTGATCATCATGTCTGGATTTCAGCAAAAAAATTCAAAAGACATGCTAAAAAAGCAAGAAAAAGCACAGTTTGAAATCAACATAAGCATCAGATCAGACTCAGATATGACACAGATGTGGGAGTTATGAGCAAAGGAATGTAAAGTAACTGTAATTAGCATGTTCAGAGTGATCTGTCCAGCGGTATTGATCTCCCAAGGATAACATGCCTCTGGCAAAGGATCTTCTTAATACATTCCAGAAGTGGAGAAGAGGAAACACAAGAAGAAGCATCTGGTGCAGAGCTCCAATTCCTTTTCATATACGTGAAATGCCCAATGTGCTATAAAACCACCACCATCTTTAGCCATGTACTCCAGCAGTATTGTGTGTTGGTTGCTCTACCGACTTCTGTCAATCTTAGGAGGTAAAGCAAGGCTTATAGAAGGATGGTCCTTCAGACAGCAGCAGCCGTCTAGTTGAGATGAATGGGAAACAATCCCATAAACACATTTTGGAGAAGAAAAATACATGTTCAGAGTGCTATGAAAAAAGTATACAGCGTACATGAATACATGGGTAATGCAAGCAGAGGGATGAAAACTCTAAGAAAGACTCAAAAGGAAATGCTAGCTATCAAAACCACTGTAACAAATGAAAGCTGCTTAGAAGGGTCCATCAGTAAGTTTGGCACAGCTGAAAAAACAATATGTGTAATTGAAGATAGTTCATTAAAAATTTTCCAATTAAATATATAAAGAATGAAAATAAATAAAAAGAATAAGCGAGGCACAGTAAGTATAACCTACACACAATGGAAATAACGGAAGAAGAAGAAAAAGAGAAAGGAGCAGAAGAAATATTTGAAGGAAGAATGGCTGAGAATTTTTCAATATTAAGACAGGTACCAAACCACAAATCCAGGAAGCTTAGAAAATACTAATCACGATAAATACTAAAAAATCTAGGCATATCATATTCAAGCTACAGAAAACCAAAGTGAAAAAGAAAATGTTCAAAGTAGTCAGAATTAAAAAAAAATCTTACAAAGAAAAAAGGAAAAGAATTGTAACAAAGTCCCTTTTAAAACTATGCTAGCAAGAAGAGAGTGAAGTAAAATATTTAAAGTGGAAAGAAGAAAAAAGGTATAATTCTATATTTTGTGAAATTCCACTTCAGAATATAAGGAGAATTTCTCAAGCACATAAAAATTAAGGGCATATATCACTAGCAGATCTTCCCTCTAAGAAACATACGTTTAATTCTTTAAGAAAGGAAAATCAGTTTAGAAACTCATTTATAAAAAGAAAGGAAGAAAGTCCAGAGAAGAAATACATGAAGGCATTTTATTAAATAATATTTAAAATATTATATTTTTCTTATTTTTAATAAATCTAAAAGAGAACTGTTTATTTGAAATCAAGAATAACCATGTTTTATGTGATTATAACCTATGCATAAGTGAAATGGAAAATAGTAAGACATCAAGTGACAAGAAGGAGAACTGATCAATACTTTGTTGCAAGAGTACTTCACCACTTGTGGAGTGGTATATTGTTATTGGAAGGTGGACAAAGATGAGTTAAAATTGTATATGACAAACCATAGGGTATCCCCTAAAACTTTTTTAAAAGAAGTATATATTTGATATGTTGAGAGGAAAAAATGGAATAATTTAAAAAGCTTATTCTTATGTTTTAAAAGGCTGCAAATGAGGAAAACAAGGAACAAAGAACAGATACAGTGAACAGAAAATAAAACCATGGTAGTTAATAATCTACCAAATATATCAAAATTCACTCCAGCTGTGAATGTCCTAAATATACAAATAAAAGGCATAGATTGCTGTATTTAAAAAGATAAAAGACTAAAATCCAAACTGAACTACACAATGTCTACAAGAAATTCATTCTGTATTACCTAAAAATAAAGGAATAAATATAAATATATTAGTACAAATCAAAAGAAACAGATGTAGCTTAATTCAAAACAAGGATAATTATTAAGAATATAGACAATCATTATAAAAAGATAAAGCATCAGTTCTCCAAGCAGACATAGAAATTCTTAATATACTTGTGCTCCAGAAAACATGAATCAAAATATGTGAGATAGAATGAATAGAACTTTGAGGAGAGGTAGAGAAATTATTATATTTGGAAACTTCAATATTCTTCTCTGATCAAGTAAGAAGAAAACTAATTAAGAATATAAGTCAACTCAATAATATTATCACTCAACCTAAACTAATTTACACATATAGGTACTCCATACAACACCAGTAGAATCCAAATTATTCTAAAATTTTCCTGCAACATTCTTAATGAGAGATCATATTCTCTGTCATAAAGCACACCTTAATAAATTTAAAAGAAACTAAATTATATAGGATATGTTCTCAGATCAAAATGGAATTAAATTCAAAATCAGTAACATATAGGTAACCAGAAAGATTCACAAGTATTGGGAGATTAAACAATATACTTTAACAGTTCGGGAAATATCTAGTAGTGTAATTGCTGGATCATATTGTATTCCACTTTTATTTGTTTAAGGAATCTCCATATTGTTTTGTATAGACTTTTTCTAACTAAATTTTTATTTTTTGCATCATTTGTTCATTTTTGTACACTATTTGATTTCTCACCTCATATAATCTCCATAATTCTCCCACAACCACAGCACCATGACCAACCCCATAATCCAAATTGTTTTCCATAAAGGCTGCTCCAATTTGCTCCATTAACTGTCCCACTGACAGTTAGTGAGTGTTCCTTTTTCTCTACACCCTTGCCAACATTTGTTGTCTTTAGTCTTTTTGAAATATGCTATTCTCACAGGGATGAGGTGACATCTAATTGTGGTTTTGTTTTGCATTTCTCTTATAGTAAGTAAAATTTCTTCTCTCTCTTACACTAATCATTTTTCATATATATATCTATTTATCTTCTTTGGAAAAAATGTCTTTTTTTCTGTATTCTTGGCCCATTTTTTGTTGGGTTGTTTTCTTGTTATAGAGTTCTATGAGTTCTTTATATATTATGGAAGTTAAGCCCTTGTCAAACATCTAACATGCAAATTATCTGCTGTCAGTCTGTAGGTTGCCTTTTTGGTTTTAGAGTGGTTTCTCCCACTGTGCTTTCTTCCTTTAAGTTGATGTGTCCTGTATGTTTATTTTTGCTTTTGTTTCCCTTGCTATGGAGATGAGTCCCCCAATACATCTCTGAAGTTGATCTCCAGGGAAACATCACCTATGTTTTCTTCTATATATTTTATGGTTTCAGATATTATATTCAAGTCTTTAGTCCATTTTTAATTAATTTTTGTGTATGGAGTTAAGTAATCTTATATTGGTTTTATGCTTACTTTTTGACATGTGATTTGTGTAGGTTTCCCAACACCATTTGTTGAACAGACCTTCCTTTCTCCATTGTATGATGTTGGTCCCTTTGTTATAGAGGAACAGCCCATACTTATAAGACTAAATATTATTAAGATGCCTGTCAAGTCAATGTAATAGGTGATCTATAAATTCAGTGCTATCTCCATCAAAATACAAGCATGTTATTTTGTAAATATAGACCAACCAATTCTAATTTTATATGTGGAGGCTAAAAAAAATAAATCAAGTCAATATTAAAGAAGTACAAAGAGGAATCACACCACCTGACTCAACACTTACTCCAAGACTAGAAGTATTTTAGACTGTATGGTTTTGATGAAAGAGAAGACAAATAGATCAATGTAACAGAACAGTGGACACAGAATTAGACCCAACTTATCTTTATTAAAAGAAACAAGAGCATGGACCTCCCCGGTGGCGCAGCGGTTGAGCGCTGGGTTCCGAAGATGCCCCCAGCCTCTGCAGCGCCAGTTCGATCCCCGGCTGCTTCCCGGCCACCAGAGGAGGGTCCCACATGGCACGCAGACCTCTCCTGCCGCCCGCTGCTCCCCTCAGCAGTGTACTTCAGTCTTTCTGCCTGCTCTGCTCCCTGCTCTGGGTCTGGTGAATTCTCTCACTCTCCCACACTTCTGACTGTACCCAGTGTTTGCATGAATAAATAAATAAATAAATCTTTAAAAAAAAAAAAGAAACAAGAGCATTACACTAGAAAAAAGATAGGCTTTTGAACAAATTATGCTAGAAAAATTGGACATTCACATGCAAAAACTAATCTAAATACATTTTTTTGCTTTACAAAAAATTAAATGCACCAAAAATATAAAGTATAAAACTCTAGACTATAACATAAGAGGAAACCTAGACAACTATGACAATCACTATCACATAACATAAAAGTCAAGATGATCAATGAAAGAAACAATAGGTTAGATGGACTTCGTTAAAAATAAAAAAAAAAATCTTTGTAAAATAAAATGCGTTAAGAAAATGAACCTGACTAAGACATGGGCAAAAGGCCTGAAGAAACTTTGACTAATGAAGATGTAAAGATGGCAAGTGAACATATATGAAAAGAGTTAAATATGTCAGTAGGTAATTACAAATTAAAACTTCAGATACCACTGCACACCTAATAGTATGGTCAAAATCCTAAACTGGAAATAGCAGACTACCAAGTGTATGGACAACTACAATTCCCATTTGTTGCTAGACAGAATATAAAATAGTTCAGTCACTTTGTTAAACAGCTTGTCAGTTTCTTACAAAACTAGATATGTCCTTATATTAATCAGCAGCCCGCTCCTTGGTATTTACTCCTACTAATGAAAACTTATGTCCACATAAAAAACCCGCACACAGATGTTTACAGCAACTTTATAATTGTAAAACTTGGAAGCAACCAGATGTCCTTCTGTAGAAAAATGGGAAAATAAACTGTGGTTTGCCCACAGAATGGGACATTTTTCAGTGCTAAAAAGAAATGACCAGTTGAGGCACTAAAAGACATAGAAGAAATCTAAAATGCTTATTATTATGTATTAGAAGCCATTCTGAAAATGTTGCATGCTATTAGGATCTGACTATATGAATAATTCTGGAAAAAGACAACACTGAGACAGTAAAAAAAAAAACAGAGGTTGCCCAGGATTGGGGAGTAGGGTAGAAAGAGATATTTACAAGACATAAGAATTTTTTATGGAAGTGAAAGCATCTATATGATTTATGACATGGATTTATGTCATTGTATATTTGTCAAAATTTATAAAATGATGAACAATATCATGAGTGAGCCCTAATGTAACTACAGACTTTGGATGATAATAACAGGTAAACGTAGGCTCATCGATTTTAACAAATGTACCTTGGCATAGCAGGATGTCCAGAGTGGAGCAGATTATGCATGTGTGGAGATAGGAGGTATATGAAAAATCTCTACATGTTTTGCTTATATTTTGTGAAAATAAAACTGATCTAAAAATAAAATTTAGAGTTAATAACAAAATGATTTGACTGTGCTGCCTAAAAAATATATTGTTAAAAAAGAAGTCAGTAAAATTGTTTATTTTTTCAGAATTGTAAACATATATTGCCATAAAACAAACTATGAAATATATAGAAAAGAAAATATATCTTCATATGAATTTACAATTGAATTTGCAGTTTATATAATAAAGGACAATAAGAAATTGTTCTTTTTAAGAAAGGAATTTCAAATAGTATTAATAATTGAGACATAACAAATACAAAACTAGTCTTGCAAATATTACCTGGAAATAAAGTTTAAAAGAAATTGGGCTGACATTTGAGGTAAGGTTTGTGATTTAAGTTTTAAATTGGAAATCAATGGTGATATTTTATTTTGTGGTTTGAAGTTAATACAATCAAGCAATGCATGATAAGGTGCTTTTAATTTATTTTTCAAATTTATACTCTTTCTAAGCTGACATGGTAATATGGTAGCAATCATCCTGAAATCCATAAAGAAACATTTTTCCTTTTAAAAGGAAAACAATATAGAGGATAAACATTTAACAATTTCTACTGGAATCTTTAAGAAGTTTCTTCTCCCCATCCCCATTCTTTCACTAGCCACTCAAAAAAAATCAAGTTCCTCTGTTATTTTCTTCTTGGATAGGTCTACTGGGTTGATGATACAGAAGTGTAAAATGCTCGAAGTCATGGAATTTTTAGCGATGTGTTTTATTCATAAACATACAAATCATTTTCTCCAGATTTCGTCATCTAGCGCCATATAGAAAATGCTTAAACTTATTCATTCAATGATTAAAAAAAAAAACATTTATTTTATGCTTGCTGCTTTTCTGGGATATAATACTAAAGCAAAAGAAGTATCACTTTGCCTTCATGGAGGTTACTGTTGACCAGCAGAGACAGACACAAATCCTTACAATTCTAGTCCTTAAGAACTAGGAAGAGACAATGTTTAATAAATAGTTCACACCCTGGCCAGGAAGTGGCTAGATGAGGAAGTTAGAGATGAATTGTTCTCAAGGAAAAGTGAAAATTAAGCTAAAATTAATCTGGGGGAAGAGGGTGGGAAAGTTCATTCCAGGCAGAAAATAATTAAGTATGTTGGGATAGGGAGAACTTCTTGAGTTTACTGCCAACAAACAAAAATAAATAATAAAATATGTATTTACATAAATACCACAATTGACTTTGTATTAAATATGTATTTCAAACTCCAAAATAATTAAATTGGTTTTGTTAGGAATATGAGATCAAGAGTGGTTCTCTTTTGTTTTCTTCTCTATTTTTCTGTATACAGTTAATATGCATTCATAAAATAGAAATACTTCACAAAGAACAAAAAAAATAATTGTCACCTCTATTGTGTTTTCCTAATAGCTTATATACTTGCTCCTTTGATAAAAAATAAGTTTAGCATTCAAAACTCTATTTTAAATCAATATAAACTGATTTTTTTAATACTACATTCTTTTAAAAGTTTCCATTTTTAACTTCTACTATTTTTGGCATCGAGGACAGCCTTATGAGGGAAGGGGGTGCTGTATCCTGAGAGAGACCTCTCGACCAGTCAGAATGCTCATTATCAGTCCAATTATCCCCTGATAATTGGCCTGCCTGTGGGAATAATAGGCTGGGATGATTTAACTCAGTGCTGACATATTCACAGCATCCTACACAATATATTATAAACTTTTTAACTTTTCCTTAAATAATGGAAGAATCTGATTCTAGATGTTAGAATATTTGTTCAACATTTAACTCCCAGTGAACTCTGAAGAACAACTCTTCAGGAATGCTCCTCATTGGTAATCAACTTTGCAATGTTGGCAATAAATCTTACATAATGCCCACCTTTCTTATTTTGTCTATATATAACATTCCAAAAAGAAAAGTCTCCCTTTTTGGATTCAGTGAAATTTAGTCATCAATAACACTCTGAGAATGGAGTCACTTGGCTTGTAAATGCTCACCAGTATTTCAACACTTCTAGATGATTGGCTGATTTCCAAATGAGTCTAGGGAATGGCCAAGGAGAGGAATTGTGATGGAATTTTACAGAAGATAGGGTATTTGCTTTTGTGTGTTTCTTGAAATAATTAGGTTGAATTAGGTTATACTCATGGTATTGTGTTTTAAAGTTTGCAATTTGAGATTCAAATGTCTTTACTTTTATGTCCCATATTCCTATAAACTTGTTAGCAGGATTGTGGTGCTTGCATCCTTTTAGTCTCATTTTATAGTTGCATAAATTTATCTGTTTAATAAATAGTTCACACCCTGGCCAGAAACCAAGTGGACAAACTGTACTCACTAACCCTTTAATACTTGGCTCCTTTGTATAATGACCTGGCCCATTATTAGATAATGAAAGAGTGTATGAGAAAGTGGGAGATTATTTATGATGGAAACAAAATGAAACTAATGGGACAAGATTTGAAAGCTGTGATGCATGAAAGGTGCTATGCAGGCAGCTCTGGCACCATGACAAACAGAGATAAAGGCTCAGTGGGAAGCAACAGTGTGAACATGACTATGAAGAAGAAAGAATGGATTTCCTGAATGAATCCTTGCCATCTGGTGTTTGTTTAGTACACAATGAAGGTCAAATGGCTACTGATCCTTTTTTCTATAGTCCAGTGACTACAAGAATGAGAGGAATCAATGAGTTTATCGATGTGTCTGGAAATGACTCACCATATGATCTGATTGAGTCAATAAAACTGAAGTAACTTGTCATTACTCTTACAAATATGGTTCAAATGTATGACTACAATTCTGTACTTTTATTTCTAGCCAATTTGCTGCTTCATTTATGACAGTACTTTTTTCAAGATTGATGTTTCGAAGCATTTAATTAATTAATTAATTAATTTGTTTATTTATTTGTTTGTTTGTTTATACATGCACTGGGTACAGTCAGAAGCGCAGGAGGGTGAGAGAATTCACCAGAGCCAGAGCGGGGAGCAGAGCAGGCAGAAGGACAGAAATACACTGTTGAGGGGAGCAGCGGGTGGCAGGAGAGGTCTGCGCGCCATGTGGGACCCTCCTCCGGTGGCCGGGGAGCAGCCCTGGATCGAACCAGCGCTGCAGAGGCTGCCGGGCAGCTTCACAACCCAGCGCTCAACTGCTGCGTCACCGGGGAGGCCCTGAAGCATTTAATTTTATATGTATGATTAATAGGAAGGTCAGAAGGAAAGTCTCATAAATCTTAATGTTTCTACTATTTTCAAATAGATATGTTAGGGCCTCCCCAGTGGCGCAGCGGTTGAGCTCTGGGTTGCGAGGCTGCCCGCGGCCTCTGCGGCGCTGGTTCGATCCCCGGCTGCTCCCCAGCCACCGGAGGGTCCCACATGGCGCGCAGACCTCTCCTGCCGCCCGCTGCTCCCCTCAGCAGTGTACTTCGGTCCTTCTGCCTGCTCTGCTCCCTGCTCTGGCTCTGGTGAATTCTCTCACCCTCCTGCATTTCTGACTGTACCCAGTGCATGTATAAACAAACAAACAAACAAATAAATAAATAAATAAAAAACATGCCTCTATTAAAAAAAAAAAAACAAATAGACATGTTAAACATTTATCTTTGTCAAATGGGACTGGATTAAAGAAATGATTTTTTTCCTACCTTGCCTTCTCTATATATGAGATTGATTACATGACTATTTTATAAAATTATTCCCAGGGGATAGAATTACTTTTGGTGGAATACATTTATTAAGTAGTCTATGAAGTAGCATATACTTTGGAAAAGTCATGTAAGTTGAACATATTGTTTTTCATGCCATTCTATTTCCTACAGGTTGTTCTAGTAATGCACTTCCACAGTATGATCCTGGAACTCTTACCCTCTACTGCTGAAGTTGCAGGGATTTCTGTTGAGTTCTTTTCTAAAGACTAAAATAAAAGATACTTTTCTCACATTAATATTTCTCAGCTGCCATGAAAACAGGGATAGGAGAAGCCAAAAATAGAGGAGCCAGCTGTGGGAGGCTGCTTTTTTTTTTTTTTTTTTTCGGGACAACTCAGAAAAAGTCTTTCAAATTCATTCCATAAAGAGAGTGTTAATGCAAGTGCTGATTCGTGTGCCTGCATGCTATACTTTAGAAACTGATATACGCTCAGTTGTGACACAGTGAATATTTTCTGTTATAGAGTTGCTGTTTGTCCCTCAGGTAGATCCATTTGGCATTTTTATTTCTTCTCTTTTTGAAAAGGCTTTCTTTACCTAAGTTAGTTAATTAAGAGTGGGATGATTAAGAAAAATATTCTCTTTTTCTTTCAAGTATACTCAATGTGTTTTATTCAAAATGCCATGCATTTTGTTGGACTCCTTCCGCTCCCAGCATAAAAGTATTTTATGCTCCCCTATATATGCAGAAGAAAAAACAAAAACTATCTTTATTAACCCCATGTACAGAGATACTATGTTTAATATATTGGCCTATTTAATTTTTTCTATTCATTTTTTTCTTTATTAACCAAAATGATGCTATGGATACAATTTATAACTTGACTTCTCTTGCTTAATATTTTATCCAAGTATTTCATGTGCACGTAACCTTTACTGATGCTCTCATATCCACGTAGACAGACCAATCTTTCCTCTGTGTCCCCACTGTGATATATACTATGTTATAAAATAATAGCTGTAGTATTGTTTGCAATTTTCTATTTACCAGTTATAAAACCTTAGAAAGCAAGCTATACTTTATATCTTTTTTTGACATAAAAAACATGTTTATGTATGAACAAAAGCAAATATTCACCTGATAATTAGAATTGCTTCTCTACAGGTATATTAAGACAGAGAAACAATACAACAGATATGTGTTACAAGTGCTTGCTGTACTTGGTCGTAATTTGGATTCTTTAACCTGAAGGAACCCTTAAAACTTCAAAATACTGGGCCTGCCTGGTGGTACATGTGGTTGAGCACAGCGCCGTGAAGCTGTCTGTAGCCTATGCAGTGCAGGTTTGGATCCCTGCTGGCCATCAAGATACCCACATGGCGCAGCAGACCTCTCCTATGTTGCCCGCTGCTCCCCTCAGCAGTATATTTCAGTCAGTCTGCCTGTTCTGTTCCCTGCTCTGTCTCTGGCGAATCCTCTCACCCCCCACACCTCTGGCCTGTACCCTGGTTCCTGTATGCATGAATAAATAAATCTTTTAAAAAAAACTTAAGGATACTAATATTCTGATTGACATTTTAACTGCTGAATGGCTGGGCCTTTCTAACTCTGAACAAAAAGTGAAATTGAAGGGTTCCCCTTATTTGGTATTAAGTGTTAGCTGTTATGACCAACTGATTATTATTTTAGTTAGAATAATTTATATATGTATTTTCCAACTTTATTGAGATATGGTTGACATACAGCATCTGTCAGCTTAAGTTGTAAAAACATGATTTGATACACATTTATATTATGAATGATTACCATAATAAGGTTAGCTAACACAACCCTTTATTCACATCATTGCCATTAAGTATGTGTGTGTGGCCTATTCTCTCAGTGACTTCAGGTATGCAGCACGGTATTGTTAGTTATAGTCACTAGGCTGTACATTAGATGCCCACAACTTACTCATTGATATCTGGATATTTCTACCTTTATTTTTTTAAATATTATTTATTTATGCATACAAGAACTGGACTACAGGCCAGAGGTGGGGGGGGTGAGAGGATTCACCACAGACGGAGTGGGGAACAGAACAGGCAGACTGATGGAAATACACTGCTGAGGGGAGCAGCAGGTGAGTCAGGAGAGGTCTGCTATGCCATGTGGGCAGCTCCCTGGCTGGGGATAGAAACTGTGCTGCAATGGCTGTGGATAGCTTCGCAGGTTGTGTCTTAACCCCTTGTGCCACCAGAGAGGCCCCTGGAAGTTTCTACCTTTGAACAATATCATCCCATTTCCTCCACCCTGAGCCTCTGATAACACCCTCCTACTCACTATTGTTTTGAGTTTGGCTTTTGTGGGTTTCACTGTAAGGGAGAACATACAGCATTTGTCTTTCTCTGTCTGACTTAATTGACATAGAATAATGCTCTCAGGGTACGTGCATGTTGTTTCCTTGTCTTTTTTGACACTGGCCATCATTTAAAGAGTCCTCTACATTCACCAGGCCTCAGAAGTCTCTTGGTAACAAATGCCAGGTTGACAGGTCCACAGGGCTGTGGATACTCTGCTTATACTTTGAGATCATTTGGAAGATTTCTTGATTCAACTGGGGCTTACAAATCCTAAGAATGTAGAAATAACTTTCAGGTTAATTGCTTTGGATTTTCTCAAGGTGAAAGGTACAATAGAAATGTCAAAATGTGATTACTGTTATTATATTTTCTGTTATCAACCAATAGTTTTACCTCTTATGACTCATTTATCCAAAAGTTGGCATCAAACTGAGAGGCAGTTCTATACTCAAACTTCAAATAAAAAAAATAAATTTGGGATTTATTTAGCATTGATAGTTTTCATCATAAGTAATTTCATTTTTGAATCAACAAAACTTCAACTGCATCACTATTTTTTTAAGCAAAAAATACATGAGTACATGTTATTTTCACAGACAGATGTTAGGATTATGCAAACAAGTAGTAATTTTGACTATAGGAAATCTTTATTATATATAGTATGCTTGCTTGTCACTTTTTAGGATATATTTCATTAGATAAAAATATGGTTCTTTATCTATTTTACATGCCTCCTTTTTCTTTGGCTAATAAAGACTGACATTTAAAACAATATGACTCCCCAAAGAAATAACATGGTATCAAATATTTTAGCAAAATCAATTACCTGAATCATTGAATTATAATCCATGATCTACAAATGGTATCATATTACTATAGATCCTAGTTTCCCATCTTTTTCTGCATCTACCTAGTGTAAACAAAAAAAAACATTTCATGGTCTTAAGATATTCAGTAGTTTATATTTTCCCCTAAAGATCAATTACAAGAGAAAGACAGTAATTTCTACTTATAAGATTGATTTTTTCAATCTCTAAAGACCATCCTTGAATATATTTTGTCTGAAATGCAGATTATTAATTTGCCACATTGAAAAGCCACAAGGATTATCAATTTCATTTTTGAATACAATTTATTTAGGTTACCAATACCCTTTTTACTCCTTGTGAAAATACTTAAAGTTACAGTTTGTCAAAAAGTGTCTGTAAAAGATACATCAGAATTACACTTTTTTTTATGCTGTTATGCTGTTTATTATTATTATTTGTCCCTGGGCTAGACTCCAAAACTCAAAGTTCCACAGCTTTGCATCACAGAAGAAAACTATCAGGAACTCAGTCTGATTAATTTCCCTTATGATTTTGTGCAACATGATTTTTCAAGTGATTGGTGATGATTTCATGGTTGAAATCATGGTTGATTCCATGGAGTGGTGAATGCTAGTTATGTAGTATGGATGAAACCAAATATTAACCCAGATTTTAACAGAGTAAATCTAAACTCTGACTTATCTGGAAATTGTGACTCATCTAGTCCTTATCATTTCTTTTACTTTTTTTTTGAACAAAGAAACAGAAAACTCAGTGGTGTTGAGCTGTATTCGAATAACTTTGGCCTCAAAGGAAATGATACTGAAGATAACATAAGGTAAAACAAAGCTTTACTTTAAAAATGTCTATTTTTTTAAATGTAAGATTTTGTACATTTTAACTAATTTTTAATATTAAAAATTCTTATACAAAAGCCATTTTGAAATATTCATAGTTCAAATGTTTGAGGTATCATTGAGGGCTCTTCAGTTTATGTTGTGAAATTCATATTTTATGGATATTGAGAGTGAGTAAAAAGCTAAAGAAAGCTGCACTTTTTCCTTTCTCTGAAATTCCATTTCTTTCCTCTTTCTCTAAATTGTATTGACTGAAAGAGTTAATTTCCTGTGTATTTTTTTAGAAAGTAATTAAAGATCAGTAGTCTCAAATGCAAAAAATAATGAAAAAATATGTATATATATTACATATATTGTGTATATGTATATGTGTGTATATATATATGTGTGTGTATATGTGTGTGTGTGTGTGTATATATATATATATGTATAGTGTTTTCTAATATTCTCCTTGGTAGTCATTTCAGAGTCTGGTAAATAATATACCCATCCTGGAAATCATTTGACTTGGCTTTTTAACAGAATCTTCCAAGAGCTTTGTCAGAGCAGAAGGCAAATTTCATTTCAGGTTGAGATTGAAGAGAATATTTCTCCTTGGAGACAAAAGTAGTAGGTCACATATATTTCATATGTACGTGCCAGTAGCTCTTTGTTAGCCTGATGTTTGCCCATTAAGGGTCACCTAAGTGGGCAAGCAACAAAACAAGCAGAGGGAAATCCTAACAGCACAAAAGGTTTGAGTAGGAAGATGGTCAGAGAGGATCAGATAATTAACCTCAAGAAGTTGGGTTCAGTGCCTTTATTGGGGGATTAGAGAGATAAAATAAGGTCATTTCTCTTGTATAGAAGAAGACAGAGGGGTCAAGAACTTAGAAACATGGAGAGGGAAGAGAAGGAGAATGGACATGGTGCTACTCTTCATTTCCTGCTAAGTGACAAAGGTCAAAATGATGGCACGTCTGAACTTTGAAGAGATGATCTTTCTTTGTTGAGATTAAGTTCCCAAAGTCGCATTCACCGAACTTCCTAAAAGTAGCAATGGACATTTCAGAATGAACTTCTATAGCACCAGGACCTTTGACTCCATGCTGAAAATTCGCAGCTGAACTAAGTAGTATAGAACTACTGTGGATAATCCATTGGGCCAAAACTGTATCAAGCAATATGGCCTATTTAAAGACAGTTTTTAAGGCTTTACCCTCTCAAATACCAAAGACCATTACACATAAAAACAGAACAACTATTTTTAGCCAAATACATCAATGGTATCTATTAGCAATATCTATAAACTTAAATTCAGAGAACAAGATAATAATTTTAAGTTCTCTCTCTCTTTCTCTCTCTCTCTCTATATATATATACACTATACACATATGTGTGTGTGTGTGTGTGTATGGTTCAGGTCACGGGCAGGCAGGAAGGCTGCTGACCTGCAGAGGAGAGAGTTGGTGAAAGAAGCCCCTGCATAGTCACAAGTGGGCAGACTGAGTGCTGCCCCAGCCTGTGCAGAGACTGACTGGTATGGTCTTCCTCTGTTTGAGAGGGGCTCACTCATTGTGAGCCTTTGGATTAGTTGCTAATTTTGGATAACTATGTAGAATCTGAAAGGTACAGGAGATTCTACAATGGGCTCAGTCTCCATGTCTTTACCTTTGGATGCACACTTGGATACCTGCTTGGATGTTATCTACAGTGTCATAGGAAATTTTTTTTGGAGGACACAATTTTAGAGAGTTCAAACATTTTTTTATAGTAAATATCTAAGTTCCTCCACAATTCCACTGAGGATCCATGCACATGGAGCTCAAATCAAAATGAAATATGAACATATATTCTTTATTTTATTTTTTATTATAATTTTTTATTTTTTTAATTTTTTACATCATTGTTCATTTTTAAACAATATTTGCTTCCCCCCACCCCCTCAGGTGTAGTCCCCATAGAGTTTCCTTTACCAATGCACCCATGCACCATCACCTCAGTCCCCTCTGCTCCTCCCTCGCTGGATGTCTCTGATTTATAATTGTCTGTTTTTGCTTTGTTGTGTTTTGTACTGTTATTATTTTTTTACACCGATGTCTTATTTGGTTTCCCTATATTTCTGCTATGAATATATATTCTATTTGATTTAAAGACCAATTCTCATTTTATGCTGACCATTGTTTCATTGGTCTTTATAAACCCTTTTTTTGTTTTAATGGACTCTGACCATAGAGAAACCTGATGACTTTCTGAGCTCTCACAAGGTACTTTTGTTAATATTTTTTGCTATCTTCCGTGAGTATGTGTGTGTGTGTGGGGGGGAGGTGACCTCAAATCTTATGTTTCATGATTCTGAAGTTGTATCTTCTAATTTGAACAAAAATAAATCGGTGGGGACTATGAGGATAAATTTTAGTGTGCTTGCTATTTCCAAAAACAGATAAGCTAATACATATAAATATTTGTGGGTGGGTATGAACTTTATTTAACACAGATTCTGATTACTGTATTTTTGTTGCCTTTACTATATTGTAGCTCTTTTAAGTAAGAAGATAAGATTAGCTATTGTTTGTAAGAAAAAATTTAAGTATAAACCCACAGAGTTGAAGAAACTGCATTCTTTCTCCAAATTTGAATAAAGAACAAGTTTAGAAATTTTATGCATCTTCGAATCCCTGTAACAAATCAGGTTTCTTTCCTGCTTAGTTTGGGATGTGTGCAAACTGAGTTAATATAGTTCATCATTTTTCACTCAGGAAAATTTTATGACTTCATTTTTTAAATTTACTCAAATGAAATTCTCCCTTGATTGAATGACTAAGGCAGTGACTTCACCATGGTATATTGTGGAGGAGAAAAGATATTGATGAGTCACAGAAAGTTTTAATGAAAGCACAGATTTTATTCCACTTTGTGATTCATTTGTGACTTTTTTCTAACTTGAAGTGTTTCATTCCTCCTCACTCAAAGTAAGGAGAGCAAGGGATGAAAACTATGAATTTATTTTCACTGTAAGAAAGACAAGGAGTTATAGACCCTAAAATAGAGGTATTTCAGAAGTAAGTTTACATCACAGAGTTCTTAGAGTCTCTCTTCTGTAAATAATGAAGCTGAGGTAATTATCGACTCTAAAGTCTTAATTTCAAAGTTGCATAGGAGATTGATTATGACAAAATCAGGGATTGATTAGGACAAAGTTGCGTAGGAGATTGATTATGACAAAATCAGGGACAGTATTGGTGTTTGTCTTCAACTGATATTCTTGAGGCAACTACTTACTGAGCTTGTTTTTCTGTATAAACCAATCCTTCATCTTGTCTCCATAGTGTTATGACAGCCTCCCTGCCTTACTGGCTAGTGTTTAGGTTAAGCTGTTGTCTGTAGGTATGTGTGAGGTGATAGTGGAAAAGCAATTCATAGAACTTTACTCAGATCAATGAATGATTGTCTGCTATTTTGACACACTCATCATGCTTTGAATGATATTATCTGTCTTAAAGCAAAAGGTCAAATTCTATTTTCCAGTAAGATCGTGCCTATTAATAATATGCAAAATGTAGTTTGTTTGTTTTTTTTATTCTGAGAAAATGAGAGTTAGTCAGGGAACCCATGTAATTTTTGGTTTTATATCACATGTATTAATTAAAAGGTAAAAATATCATATCAAGAATGTGGGAGGACCTTCCTGTTGGTCCAAGATTTAAGTCTCAGTGCTATCACCGTGATAGCCTGAGTTCCATCCCAGCCAGGGAGCTAACCCACATTTTAATGGACTCTGACCATAGAGAAACCTGATGACTTTCTGAGCTCTCACAAGGTACTTTTGTTAATATTTTTTGCTATCTTCCGTGAGTATGTGTGTGTGTGTGTGGGGGAGGTGACCTCAAATCTGGCACAGCAGAACTCTCCTGTCTTGCGCGCTGCTCCCCTCAGCAGTGTATCTTAGTAGATCCACCTGTTTTGCTTCCTATTCTGTCTCTGGTGAATCCTCTCACCCTCTGCACCTCCGGCCTACACCCTAGTTCTTATATGCATAAATAAATAAAAATAAATATTTTTTTTAAAAAAAGAATGTCAGGGGTGAAATGGATTTGGTGAACACCATGAGATTCTTCTGAGGACTGTGAATCTGTCTTCTGAATTATAAATAGAAGATAAAAATGCCCCTAGTTAGTCATCAGGTCATGGTAACAATTACAAATAAGTATGTCTTGAAAATTCATGATTTTTCATTTATTCATGTAACAAATATACTAAATACCTTCTTTGTTTTATATGAATAATATATAACTTTGGAATAATACTATTGCAAAAAGCAGGCAGACAAAGTTACTGATATTCTTTGAGGTCTCATAAGTTCTAAAGAAATACAATTAACTAAGGGAACATGTGATTTAAAAGATTAAGCAGTATTTATATTTGTATGATAGTATTTTTTAATTATAACCATCACTAATACTTATAAAATCTAACCAAATAACAGCATTTTGAGTAGCATAGAAAATAGCTTCTAGTAATAGATAGATATATGTAAATCAACTAAATTCAACTGCATGCTAATTGGCCAATATCTCTCTCATTTAACCAACAGTGAGCTATTCCACAAGTATCTGGAAATCAAATGGTGACTGTGTAGGTGTAAATGCATCTCTAAATTAATTTTCCAATAATAGACAATCTCTAACAAATAGAAACTTGGGAAAATAAACAAGCATAAGGGCAAGAGGATATTTTGTGTGTGATTTTAATAAGTATGATTTTTTTTGTGTTTTGATGTTGTGGAATTTCATCAACCACACAAGCATAACAAAGTAAACTTTGACTAAGGTATCCTACACAAAACAAGCTTTTGGTATCACTACAAATAAGTTATTGTTTTCTTAACTTTTAACCATAGATTATAAGGGCAAAACATTTAAAATGTCCAGATTTTCTAAAAAGTAATTCCATTTTTTTCTAGTTACTGCATTATCAAATGGAAATTTTTTCATGTATTTATTCACATATATTTAATTATTTTATATAAATACACATATCTATATACTATATAAATATATATACATATGTAACATATAAACATGTGTATATATGTATATAATTTTGTCTAAAGTTTTATTATTATAACACATGTTTTTTATCAGCATGAAGAAATTGCTGGAATACACTAAAATAAATAAGAATAAGTGAAATCTTGATTCTTAACACTGTACCAGAATCACATATCATAGAGCTGAACTGGTTCTTAAAGTAGTTTAATAAAATTCCCCTAATTTGTAAGATATAGAAACTTCAATTAAAGAACTTATCCATTGACACATAATTAGCTATATTTACATTAAAAAATTTTACAGTATTTTTCAAACTTTATAGGGCACATTAAAATGGAATCACAAATAAATTTCTGATACTAAAACCCAGTGTTTTTTCCAAGATGAGCTATTGCTAAAACAAAGCCATAGTCTTCTTTCAACTTTATTCTAAATTTTTCCATTCCAAAGTTTTAGAGTCAAAAGTATCACAGATTTATAAGAATTCCTAATATTATAAACTCTATGTCCTCATGGCTTATTGGTAATATTATCTTAAAAATGAAATTTTACATCTAAATAAATAACACATTTGAAGATAAAAAAACAGCAGAAGTCAATGACATCATAGATATGAAAATGTAAATTTTCTTTTGGTATCAAAATCTTCATGTAAAACTATTACACTTCCAGAAAGAATATCAAAATATCGCTGTCAGTGTGAGTTGTTGAAGAGTTGCTAGCAAAAAACAAACAAAAAAAACATTTTGGTAGAGATAGATTTGTTTAAGAATTTCATGTCTCTTTCTTATTCATAACTTTCACCACCTCTTTATGAGTTTTTGTGCTAATGAATTTAATAATTCTAAATCTTACTCAGACTATAATTTAGAAATTATAGCACTGCTGTTGCAGATATTAAAGTTACTGATATTCATTTAATTCATATATATTTAGTTACAGTAAGTTCACTGATATACTGATATTATGCATAAACATGGTAAGAAATGTGGACTTCGGTTAGCAATCATGGTAAAATTCTTTTCCATTAAGTCCACTATAGATGTATACCTGATACATTAAAAGTGTGACATTTGTATCAAGCAGAAATTTTAAAGGATCAATTTTTAAATGACACTTGTATGGTGACAAGTGGACTAAAGAACATATTTACTTTTAAACTGCTTAAATATCAAGGGCAAACTGGTTGGCAGATGACACAACAGATGTTAATTCCAGTCTTCTTTTTCCCTTCCAACCAACAATTTTCACAGCAATTGGAGGTCTGAGGGTGCTAGAATAGTTCAATCAAGAGTTATGCCCTATCTCTAACAGTTAGATATGAATTATTTATTATAAAAGAAGTAGCTCTTTTGACAACAATTGTAAGGAAATGAACATTTACTCAAATGCATAAAATGCATATTGGAAATATGTATTTGATTAGGGTTTTATTTGTTTGTTTGTTTTGTTGGTAAGGATCCCCTAGATTTTGACACTGTTTAATATATTGGCTTAAGTATAAAATATTGGCACTTAAATGGTGTTCTCATGTTAAGTCTGAAAACATAGTCCCCTTGCTTACACAAATACCTTTAAAAGAAGGTAATTAGTGACCAGTGGCTAAGAAGACCTCTGTGTTAAGAGGTTATGCCTAAGCCTCTTGAAGATTCTCCATGTAAACAAGTCAGACCACATCACTCATTATCCCTCCTTTGTTTACTTGCAAAAAGGTTCAAACTATTTAATGAGAGGATTACCCATACTTCAACTCTATTGAAAAAGATTAATTGATATTTTCCTGTTGGAGGTTTCACCACTTGGGTTTGGCTTCCACTCTCCCATTGTTATTGAGGCTGTGATCAACAGAGCAAAGTTGCTTAGAGGTTATCCAAATTTCACAGTTTAACATTACTCAAACTAATTACATCTTTCCCTGCTCTCCTAGACTTTCAGTCCTGAGCGCTATTAACTTTTTGTTTGAAGGGATATGTTTTAAACTTTACTTGTCTGAGTAGAAAATTTTATGACTAAAATCTGGATCTTTTGAACAATTGTGCTGACTGTATTATGGATGAGTGTGCTTACTCAAAATAGAATATTAAAACATAGAGCCAAATTTCTGTGTAAACCTAAAAATAATGAATTTTCCTATGATAATATATATGTAGCAGATTTTAAGTACAGTTTCTGCAATTTACCATTTTCTTCAAAAAACAATATAAAAACAAGATCCCCACCATTTTGAGATACTACTCTGTGATGAAATCTTTACAAATTTTTTCCCCAAAAATGTGTGTATTATGGACATATGGCTGCATATTTGGATAACACCATTTGCATTTTTCAAACTTGCATTTTTTTAAAGCACTAGCTTGGCTTTTGCTGTCAGAATGGCAAACTGCTAGTGTATTCATCTGAAATTCCTAGTTTAACTCTTTGTCACTTTAGCATTTTATGGAATGCTAATATCTTCACCTTTTCTTTAAAAAGTAACCTAGTATGTTGGAGGCAGTAAAATAAGAAAGACTTTTCAAACCATAAAGTTTAATAATAGGAGGAGTCACATCATAGTGTGAAAAAAAAAGGATAGTGTCAAAATTTGATCTTAGAAAAAAACGCTTTTGAAAATTACTGGGGGAAAAAAGCACGTTAAAATGATTTTACTTCAGATTAATTCCCTGGAAGAATTTGCAGTTTTTATAGTTTTCTAGGGTTATTTTGTAAAAGCAGATTTGGTTACTGAACATTTAAACATAACACACTGAAATACAGAACGCTAAAAAAAGATGATGAACAAATAACGATAACAACAACCTGGCATTAGTAACTCATGGAGATTATATTTGCAAGGGAAATGAATTGTTATTTGCTGTATGTTTTCTAACACACGTATTTAAATTTCTTAAATCTCTTTTCATCCTTAAATTTCTTTATGATGCAATGGTAAAAATGAGAATTAATGTGAACATGGTCTTTCCACAGTATATAAAGATACATTTACTTTAATAACCTCTTGCACCCCTAAAAGCAAACTTATTCAAGGGAACAAGTACCCACTTGTGGTTGAATAATTTACCTGCCTTCCATAACTTAGATATATCAGAATTATGTTACCTAAAGTGCATGTTTTGATGTATAGATTAAATTTCATGTAAAATTATACTTTCAAATCGACATTACCAATTATCTTTTATTTTCAGATAACCACCCTAAAGGTCCTTGTTACATCTTCTCTATATGTTAAAATATTCACTATTTTAAATTTTGCAATATTGTGCATATATTTGGACATATTGCAGACATATTTGGACATATTGTGGACATATTTGGAATATTTCAGTTTTTCTCTTAATTGACATACTATATGGCTACTTATATTCCCAAGCCACTTCAATCTGCTTCTTTTGAATTATGTTTTTGCAATGTGTTTATCTAATTATTACTTATTTATTAGTTTCAGCAGAAGTATTTAATTAATTAGCATCTGATGTAAAGATAAAAGTAAATAGCAGTTTGTAAATTATGCTATTGAATAGGTACATAGTTTATTGGTCCTCGTGCTGGTAAATGCAGTTAACCTTATTGATTTGGTTGAGTACATTAAAATAACATAATAAAAGCTATATTATCACAAAGCATTATAATATAATCAATGTATTAGCTATTTTAGTCTTTTTAAGTTAAATGTATAGCCTAACATTGAAGATATTTTAAATAGTCATCCTATAATAAATATGACATTATCACTCCAATTAGGCAGTTATGTTAGGTGATTGGGGAATAGGGATACAATCAAAAGGACTTTGAAAGATAATCTTTTTTTTATTCTCTCCTTTTAAAACACACAGAGTGGGAAGACTATAGAGCAGCAGTAATTGCTGAATTGCCTGTTACCTAATCTGTGCGAAAAGATGAAGGGGCACTTTAAAAATTATTTTCTATCCCTTTAAATAGTGAGCATGTCACACACTTATTCAATTGCCATAGCTGACATGATTCTTAAAGCTAATTTAAGAATTTTTAAAAGTATACAAGAAAATATCCTTAAGGATTGTTTATTAAATCACTGAACACAAATATTTTCATTATTATATATGCCACAGATAAAATACCAGGAACCAGGTAAATAAAGATGAACTAGATGTGACTCCAGCTCACAATCTAAAGTTAAAGAACTTATTTGAATAGCATTAGCACAAAATGTTATCTACCTACATAAAATTGGAAAAAAAATACTATTTTTCCAGTGGTTACACTACCCTGGGGTATTAGCAAGTTTTAACATTAGTTCAAAGTAATATGAAACATTAATCCACTGTTGGAAGATAAAATATGAACATATTCTCGTGATATATTTTTAAACCAAATGTACTTAATCCAGCTATTAAAAGGCATAACTTAAACAGAAGGAACACAAGACTTAAACAAAGCAGAAGACAGCTGTCCAGAAATTATCAATTGCTAAAGCACACAGATTGTGATTAAATTTTAATGCGGCTTTTAAGCAAAGATTTTGCTTATCAGAGAGAAAGAATCCCAGAGAAAATATTGTTATTGATTTCATCATTTTAGATGTAACTGATCCTTTAAGTAATTTTTCTTGCTTTCAATGCCACTTTTTAAAGTGACTGCTTATACTGGGCAAATCATTAGATGGAATGTTCATTTAAAATTCTGAACCAAATGCATAAATTGTTCTCCAGTGCACTCAAAGTCACATCTGTTGAAAACAAAACATAGCATTCAATCCATTGAATAAAAACAAAACATAACTGTAGAATAGCTGGAAAGTCAAATCATGTAAATTAAATGGCACTGAAAATGATATTTTTTATTGATTTTTTTTTTCAGGAAACCCAGTCTTTGGAATTAAAACACATTGATTACCTTTTAAGTAACCCAAATTAACAGTAAGTCAAATGGATGTGCTGGAGCATCACACTAGTTTTAGAGTCAGGAAATAGGGAGTAAGTGTCCCAAGTAGAATGCCATATTAGCTCTCTGGATGAAGATTTTTATCAATAAAATTAATGATTACAAATGAGAAATATTATAAACGTTCCTTATGTTCTAGTAGACCATAAATAGTATGCATGTGTAAGATTTTTAAGGTCCAAAAAGTAACTTACAGATAGGCTCCCTGATATGAGTATCTAAAAATTGGCTGTAAATTTATGAAGTATACATTTAACTATAGATACACACACACACACACACACACGCCTTTGATTAAGTTAGCAAATATATATTGAATGCTGATTAAGTATCAGATACTAAGCTAGGTATCGGTGTGTATGCATACATTTATCAATTCTCATAATAAATGAGCATATATGAACAATCACACAAGGTATAAATATTAATTCCATTTTTTTCTTTGTTCATAGTCAAGCAGTTTATTAGACAATGTAAAGTTAACCAAAAGACCTATGTAATGTGTTAGCTCCTTAAAAGTCTATAAATTTTTCTATATTAAGAAATGTAGGACATGCATTTTAAAATACATGAGTTTTTAAATAACTTTTTAGTGAGGTGGCATTGGCATATAACATATGTTTCAGGTGTAGAGCATTATATTTTGACATCTGTATATTCTACATCATAATCACCACCAGAAGTCCAGTTTCCATCCATCAACATACCCTATATATTTGTTTGATGCAACCCTTAATCCCCTTCCCTCTGGTTACCATCCATCTCTTCTCTGTCTCTAAAAGTTTGTGTTTGTTTTGTTTCTTTATATGCTACATGTGAGTGAAATCATATGGTATTTGTCTTCCTCCATCTGACTTATTTTTCTGTCATAATCCTCTCAGAGTCATCCACATTGTTGCAAATGGCAAGATTTCTTCTTTTTTTAATAGTTGAGTAGTATTCCATATGTAGGTACATGGTATGTATATATGTGCATGTGTGTGCGTACACCTTCATACTCTACCACTCTTCTTTATGCAGTCATCAGTCAATGGACCCTTAGGTTGTTTCTATATCTTGGCAATCATGCATAATCATAATGCTGCAGTGCACACAGGGATGCATATGTACTTTCAAATAATGTAGCGAACATAGAGGTGCATGTATCTTTCTGAATTAGTGTTTTTGTTTTCTTTGGATTAATACCCAGAAATCCAAAAATTTTGAAATTTAAAAGATTTAAAAATCCATGAGTTTTAATCACTTGTAATCAGGGAAATGCAAATCAAAACTACCATGAGATACCATCTTACACCAGTGAGAATGGCACATATTAAAAAAACTAGCAACAACAAATGCTGGCGAGGGTGTGGAGAAAAAGGAACTCTTCTGCAATGTTGGTGGGAGTGCAAACTGGTCCAACCACTATGGAGAGCTGTGTGGAGATTTCTTGACCTCCTAAACATAGAGCTTCCATATGATCCAGCAATTCCACTCCTAGGTATTTACCCAAAGGACAAAGAAACATCAATTCCAAAGAGCACCTGCACCCCTATGTTTATAGCAGCACTATTTACAATAGCTAAGCTTTGGAAACAGCCCAGATGCCCAAAAATAGATGACTGGATCAAGAAGATGTGGTATATATATATACCATGGAATATTACTCAGCATTTAAAAAAGATAAACACATGCAATTTGCAGCAACATGGATGGCGCTGGAAGGGATCATGCTCAGTGAAATAAGCCAGAAAGAAAAAGAAAAATACCGGATGGTCTCACTCATAGCAGGAATCTAGAAAACTTAAATAAGGGACCAGGAAAATGAATAACTGTAAGAAAGTGAAAATCAAAATCAACAAAAAACTATGAACCAGAGACACTTTTTTTTGGGGGGGGGTCAGGAGGGGAGGGACTGGGGTCAGAATGGGGGGGTTGAAATTGTATGGGGAATATAAAAATAAAATTTATTATTAATTAAAAAAAAATAATCATGTTACTGGATGGAGCTGGAAGGGATCATGCTCAGTGAAATAAGCCAGAAAGAAAAAGAAAAATACCGGATGGTCTCACTCATAGCAGGAATCTAGAAAACTTAAATAAGAGACCAGGAAAAAGAATAACTATAAGAAAATGAAAATCAAAATCAACAAACAACTATGAACCAGAGACTCTCTATGGGGGGTGGGGGGTGGGGAAAGGAGGGATTGGGGTCAAAATAAGGGGGTTACAATTGTATGGGGAATATAAAAATAAAATTTAAATTAAAAAAATCCATGAGTTTTAAAAGGCAGAGATATTTGGTCTAAATTTTAATGACTTATTCTATTCTGGTATTGTAAATTTATATTCATTACCTTATTTGCATTGGTAACAATCACATATTCTCATTTGATTGAATTAGTACTGATACACTAGTCATTGACAACACAGAAAAGTCAAAGAGCTAAAACTAGGCAAATGTGTCCCAAACATCAGAAGACATAGATTTAGATTTAGAACTACATGTAGACACACAGATATATAGATATTAATACAGATAATGATATCAGATAACTGAATTTTTCACATTTTAACCATGGAACAAGCAGACCATTGTCAGTAAATGAAAACATACTATTTTTGCATATTCTTTTTTGTGTTCTCATTTAACAGAAGTCTAAGACATACGTAGATAAAAGAATTCATCTCCTAAAAAATGTCTGTGTTCATTTACCACTGTAGTTAGTATTTTACAATATATTCAAGGTCAGTAAGATGTTTTAATTGATTGAGAATTAACTGAATTCTCACTTCCAAATATGCTATTTTGCTTAGTGACTAACCTACACCAATCAAATCACACAAAGCCTTTGGACAGTCCAAAGCAGACTATAATCTAAAAGCCATATTTCCTTTTTGATTTTTTTTTAATTGAGGAGACATTGGTTTACAACACTGTATGTGATTCAAGGGTGTAGGTTCTATCTCTGCAGATGTAAATTACCACACCATACCCACCACTAAGCCATGCATAGTCTCCACCACAGTCTACTGGATCCTACTTGCCTATTTACTCTCCACCTTTCCTGCCCCACTCTGATATTCTCAATTTTGCAGTCATATTTTTAAAGTTTGTTTTTGGTTTGGCTTTTTTAAATGTTATTTTTTTATTGATTTATTTTTTTAAAGATTTATTTATACAAGCACTGTAATTTATATTTACTGTAAATTTATACAGTCAGAAGCACAGGAGGGTGAGATAATTTACCAGAGCCAGAGCGGGGAACAGAACAGGCAGACTGATGAAGCACGCTGCTGACGGAGTAGTGGGCGTGGCAGGAGAGGTCTGTCGTGCCATATGGGACCCTCACCGGTGGCCGGGGATCGAACCGGTGCTGCAGAGGCTGCAGGCAGCTTCACAGCCCAGCGCTCCACTGCTATGCAACCAGGGGAGGCCCTATTGATTTATTTTTTAATGTGGTATCTTGACCCCCTGGTATAATCAGTTAGCACACAGTACTTTATATGGTTGGCTTTTTTCTGACCCTTTGTTTTGTTTCTCTGTGTTCCACATATAAGAGAAATCGTCCATTATTTGCCTTTCATATTCTAGTTTATTTCTCTTAGCATATTCTCCATCAGTTCCATCCATATTGTTGCAAATGGCAAGAGTTCATCTTCTTTTATAAAAAAAAAAATAGTATTCCATTGTTACGATTTAGTGCATCTTTTCAATCCACTCATCTGCCCTTCAACTCTTAGGTGTTCCAAGAATTTGTTATTGTAAATACTGCTACAATGAACTTAGGAGTGCATATATCCCTTCAGATTAGTGTTTTTGTATTCTTTGGGTATATACCTAGGAATAGAATTGCTGAATTTTATGGTAGATCTAATTTTAATATTTTGAGAACCTCCATAATATTTTCATAGGGCTGGACCAGCCTACATTCCCACCAATAGTGTAGGAGAGTGCCTTTATCACCACATTCTTGCCAACACTTGCGTCTGGTCATTTTGATGTGGGTCATTCTCACAGATGTGATGTGGTATCTTATTGTGATTTTGGTTTGCATTTCTCCTATAAATTATGATGAACATTTTTTCATGTGCTTGCTGGTCAGTCATGTGTTGTCTTCTTTGGAAAGTGTTTAGCTCTACTGTCCATCTCTTAATTGGGTTGTCTGGTTATTGAGTTGGATGAGTTCTTGGTAGCTATTTGGTATTAGTCATTTCTTAGATGTTTGATGGATAAATATTTTCTCCTATTCAGTGGGGTGTCTTTTAATTGTAATGACAGTTTCTCTCATTCTGCAGAAGTTTTTCTTTTAGCTTGATGTTGTCCCATTTGTGTATTTTTGCTTTTGTTTTCCTTGCTGTTGGAGTCTCTCAAAACATCACTGAAGACAATGTTTTGCCTATGTTTTCTTCTAAGCATCTTATGGTTTCGGGTCTTATATATATAGATCTTTAATCCATTTTTAGTTAATTTTTTTAATATGGTGTGACATATTAGTCTGGTTTAATTGTTTTGCATATGGCTATCTAGTTTTCCCAACACCACTTGTTGAAGAGACTTTCCTTTCTCCAATACTTTTTTTCCTTTCTCCAATATACTCTTGGGTCTTTTGTCATAGATTAACTGTGTCTGCAAGTGTGGACTTATTTCTGGGCTCCTGATTCTATTTCATTTTTTTAAAAGAAAGATTTTTTTATGCATACAAGAACTGGGGTACAGGCAAGAGGTGTGTGGGGGGTGAGAAGTTTCACCAGAGATAGAGTGAGGAATAGAACAGGCAGATTGACTGAAATACACTGCTGAAGGGAGCAGCAAGCAAGACAGGAGAGGTCTGCTGCACCCTGTGGGTCACCTCCCTGGCCGGGGATTGAACTTGTGCTGCAGAGGCTGTGGATAGCTTCATAGTGCTGTGTCTTAACCCCTTGTGCCACCAGGGAGGCCCCTCTTCCTTTCTTTGACAAGATTGCTTTGGCAACTCAGAGTAGTTCATGCTTCTATATGGGCTTCAGTATTGTTTGTTCTATTTCTTTGAAGAATGCAGTTTAAACTTTGATGGGATTTCATTGAATTTGTATATTGCTATGGGTAATATGGCCATTTTTAACAATGTTAATTCTTCCAAACCATGAGCAAGGAATATATTTCCACATCTACCTTTTCTTTTCCTATTTCGTTTTCATTGTGCAGGTACTTCACCTACTTTGTTAAGCTTACTCTTCAGCATTTAATTTTTTTAACATGTTTCCAAATGGGATTATTTACTTGATTTCTCTCTCTTTAGCTTGTTTACATATAAGAATGTAACTGATTTTTTGTAAACTGATTTTGTAACCTGTATTGATTTATTTCTTCAGTTTTTTAGTGGAGTTTTTAGCATTTTTTATCTATATTATCATGTCATCTGCAAATAGTGATGGTTTTATTACTTCTTCCCCAGAATGGATTCCTCTTATATTTCTCTCTCTGCCTGATTGCTCTAGGTAAATCTTCTAATACTACATTGAATAGTAGTGGTGAAAGTGAACATCCTTGTCTTGAATCTGATCTTAGTGGAAAAGCTCTCAGTTCCTCACCACTTAGTATGATATTAGCTGTGGGTTTATCATATGTAGACTTTATTATTTTTAGGTATAATCCTTCTATCTTCATTTTTTGAAAGTTTTTATCATAAGTGGATGTTGAATCTTGTCAATTTTTCTCTCTATTGACATTGTCATTGATTTTTCTCTTTGTTCTTGTTGAAGTGGTGAATTATATTAATCAGTTATTGGATCTTGCACCATACTTGACTCCCTAGAATAAAAGCCATTATTTCTTGGTTATTGTTTTCCCTTTGTTTTAGTTGGGAGGAAGAAAGAACATGGAGAAAATGTTTTTTTTTTTTTTAGATTTATTTATTTATAGAAGCACTGGGTACAGTCAGAAGTGCGGGAGGGTGAGAGAATTCACCAGAGTCAGAGCAGGGAGTAGAGCAGGCAGACTGATGAAACTCACTGCTGAGGGGAGCAGTGGGCGCGGCAGGAGAGGTCTGCGGCCATGTGGGATCCTTGTCCAGTGGCTGGTGATCAAACCGGCGCTGCAGAGGCAGCGGGCAGCTTTGCAACCCAGTGCTCACCTGCTGTGCCACCAGGGAGGCCTGAGAAAGTAATTTTTTAGTAAATTGTATTGTTAATTTTGGGAAAAAATCTAGTTTAAATGTATCAAAAACAAAATTTTTAGATAATACTTTCATGACATAAATAAATATTATCAGGATATGAGGTATTTTGAATTTTCTTGTAATTAGAGTGATAAAGTATGTGACTTCACTTGGTCTCTCATAGAAAGAAATGGTTTTTGTTTGAACTTTGGAAATTCCAATCTCAAACTCTTATGTGTCATAACTGTTTTCTTGTTTAGCTAGCAAATGAGTTATAATTTATCTATTAGGATGACATTCTTCAAACTTCTTAAAATTCAAAAATATGTAGAAAATCCAAATTCTATCTATTTTGACTGCTGAATAGTATTCTATTGTGTATATATATATATAACATTGTCTTGATCTAGTCATCTGTTTTGGGCATTTAGGTTGTTTCCATATCTTAGCTATTTGCAATAGCTAAGGAGTTCCCGTTTCCTTTCAAATTAATGTTTCAGTGTCCTTTGGGTAATTCTTAGGAGTGAAATTGCTGGGTCATATGGTAGTTCCATTTTTAGTGGTTTGGGGGTCCTCCACAGAGTTTTCCATAGTGGTTGGACTAGTTTGCATTCCCATCAGCATTGTAAGAGGGTTTCTTTTCCTCCATATCCTTGCCAGCATTTGTTGCTGCCAGATTTTCAGCAGTCAAAAAAGATAAACTCATGCCATTTGCAGCAACATGGCTGGAGCTAGAAGGGATTATGCTCAGTGAAATAAGTCAGAAGGAAAAAGAAAAATATTGGATGGTTTCACTTATAGGAGGAATATGGGGGAACCAAGTAAAGGATCAGAAAAAAAAAGACAAAACTAACAGGAAAACTATAAATTAGAGACAGTCAGCCAGGGAAGGGTGGGGGAGAAGGATCAAAACAGGGCATAAAGAGTACAAGAGGCTGTGGTGACAGTTCATGGGTGACTTGGTAGTGGGAATTTTATGGGGATTACACCTGAGAGGAGAAATCACATTGCATAAAAATTAACAATGATATAGGAAATATATTTAAAAAAAATAAAAAATCCAAATTTTCTAAAATATTCCTGTCAATTAAATAATGTTGAGAGGCCTTCCTGCTGGTGCAAGGGGTTAAGTCTCAGCACTATGAAGGTATTGAGAGCCACTGCAGCTCAAGTTCAATCCCCTCCAGGGAGCTACCCACATGGTGTAGCAGACCTCTCCTGTCTCAGTCAGTCCACCTGTTCTGCTCCCTACTCAGTCTCTGGTGAATCCTGTCCCCCTGCACCCCAGCTCTTGTATGCATAAATAGATAAAACTTTAAAAAAAGTTTAAAAAATAAATAATGTTGAGAACTACTTCTTTACCTACATAATAGACTCTATTACTTGCCAAGATCAGCCAGAATCTCCAGTGCAACAAAGGCTCTCCTTCAAGTCTCTCACTCTCCTGTCATAGAGTTGAGCCCTATAATTTCTAAGAAGTGATAACAACTACATGGCTGTGGTAAACCAGCTTATTCTTTGCAGCTGGAAATATTCTGTCATTTAGAGTTCATTTTTTTATAACTACTTGGCTAATCTACTTTTAAGTAAGAGCACTGCAATTCCAGTTTTCTCATTTCTACAAACAGAAGAAATCTAGACCCTTTACTCTTCCACAATGAAGAGAACTCATGGTAGTTTCAGAATCTAAATTCCCCTTTTACCAAAATAAAGAATACCTCATTTCCTTTTGCTTTACTCAGGAAGGCAATCACTGCTACTGTTATTTTAATTGAACTTCAGTCATTTTTGCCATTGGTTTAATTTGAAACAAAAACATACACAAAAACTGAGACAAACTACTCTATGTTAAAATAAAAAAAAAGCTCAATGCATTATAAATACTTGTCTATAGTCCTTAAATTTAATGGTTCATTGAAAAGATGGCATTTTCATGTTTCATGGCAGTTCATTTCAAACCTGTCTGTGTATGTGCTACTGGTGGAAGTAAAAATGAGGTGTGATTTCTGTCTTCCTAATTATACAATCAACCTATCAAGGAAACACAGAACATGATCACATGGTCCTTGAGCTCAATTATGAAAGTGCAGAAGAGAATAAAGGAACTGCTTAGGGTAACATCAGTAAACTTTTTTTTTTTTTACTCCTAAAAGTATCTTACTCCTGAGCTGGTTTTCATTACATATACTATATAAGATTAAATCTGGATCATTTTGGTGAGACTTTGCTAACCATAATATCTAACACTTTTGAATAGTATTTCTATGTTACATGCTAGCTATACAGACGCTAAATAATTTTATCCTCAAAACTTAAAGGTTGTTTTATTGACTTCCTTCCCATGGCTGGGAACTAAATCATGTGTCTGCCTTCATCATGTACCATTTCCCATTTCATCATTACATGGTTAATTCTCAAGCACTGAAATTATGAGAAGTAGCATAATTGACTTTTTTTTTTTAAGATTTATTTATACAAGCACCGGGTACAGTCAGAAGCGCGGGAGGGTGAGAGAATTCACCAGAGCCAAAGCGGGGAGCAGAACAGGCAGAAGGACCGAAGCACACTGCTGAGGGGAGCAGCGGGTGGCAGTAGAGGTCTGCGTGCCATGTGGGACCCTCCTCCGGTGGCCAGTGAACAGCCAGGGATGGAACCGGCACTGCAGAGGCTGCGGGCAGCTTCGCAACCCAGCTCTCAACCGCTGCGCCACCAGGGAGGCCCCATAATTGACTTTTGAGCACGAATTTGGAAATGAGACATATTTGTGTAAGAATCTCTTGGCATTGTTCTTTTTATGACCTACAATAACTCATTTAGCCTTACTCTGCCTCAACTACCTCATATGAGAAATTGGCAGAAAAATATCTTGCAGGATTTTGA
The DNA here is from genome assembly GCF_964194135.1 of Talpa europaea. NCBI lineage: Eukaryota > Metazoa > Chordata > Mammalia > Eulipotyphla > Talpidae > Talpa > Talpa europaea. Next base: position 66,869,248 of record NC_140075.1, on the reverse strand, counting down.
GACAATGAGATAATATACTGAAATTCCTTAACACTGTGTCTTTAATGGGTAAGAACTGAATATTATTAATATTAATAAAGTATGGTGGCATGAAATGACACTGCATAGCATTCTACAATGTTTTATCTTCACCCTTTTCATGCTTGCAAATTTTTTTCATTCATAGAGTGATTACTTATGAGAAGAAAAGAAACAGTCTGAAAAAAAAATTAGACTCTTCAGAGTGGCCCAAAGCAAAACTAGAATAAAATCAGATATTAGGAAATTAGCATATAGATTTGCTGCAGTTTTCAAGCAAATCATTTTCGAGCATAACAGCCAATGACTTCAATGTGATTTTTTTAGCCAAGAGTTTAAATACATTTCCCATGTTTTACTTGTTTTATCCCCCCTTACTTTTCTGTGGCGTTACATTCACCCTAACTATAAAGACCTTCATTTGCAATATCCATGGAGATCTTTTTTACCAATCCCATCATGCCTTTTAGAATTTATGGAAGTATTCTTTTTTCTCTCCCCCAAAATCCATGTTTGCACATTTTCTGTTAGCTGTTTTAAGAGTCACTGATATCATTTTTGAAATCTTTCAGGAAGGATTTGAGTGGGCATAATTGTATTTTTTTGTACTAGGGCCTTGATCTTTTTCTCTTTCCCTTGTTATAAAGATTATTGAAAAACAGCAGGTCTAAGCTTTAAATAGGATTGACTTCATCATTGAAAGCTAATACTTTATATCGTGCTAAATGATAGTGCTCTTTAAAATTGGATGTGTTATGTTGTAAATAAGGTTAAAATGACAAAGAATCAGAGTTTCTAGAATCCCAGGGTCTTGTTGCATTAATCTCAGGTCAGATACTGTTTTATGAGAGATCACAGTAGTTTAATGGACATTTATCGATTTCAATTAAATTATAACTTTGGAGACAGTAACTTGCAAACTTAAAACAGTAATATGATATTATGAATTACATCTTATGCACATTAAGAAGTCTTAAAGCAAGGAAACCAAAGATAGAAAATATTGGTTCACATTTCAAACCACAATAAGTGTGAATATAGCTTCAATTTAATAAAAATGTATAATGCAACTTTCCTTGGGTTAAATGTCTTAAAATTGCTCTTGGAATGGGCATTTGTTTTCCCATTATTGGCCACTTTAATTCACTTACACTCCAGTTTTCTCATTTAAAGATCACTTTATAGTAGTGGGTGCTCTTCATCTGAGTGATCTGTTCTCCTCCTGCCTAATCCAACAACACAACAGTTTACATATTTCTGAACTTGATCTGAAAACTGATTTAAAAATCCATACGGACAATTCAATTTCTCTGAAAAAAATATACACACAAGTCTGCTCAGAGGTGGCTAAAATAAAATAAATTTCATTTTAGGAGACAGGAAGGAAGCTAAGACAAGAAAGTGAAAATTTTGAAGCAAATGGGTACTTTCCCTCACCAAGATCGAAACCCTCTTCTCCCCAGAGAATATTGGAAGAGTGGGTGGAAGACAAGCACTGGAAAAGTAGAATGTTTGTCTTTTCTTTCTAGTGGACTGCATTAAATATTCAGCAAAAGAGGGGATCAGTTTACATTACTCTTCTTGTTTCTCATGTATCGACTGACAGGTGCTGTAAACATACATAGACAAACACGGTCCTGTGCCTGCGGTGCTCCAGTGATGGAGGGAGCCAATCTTTCATTCTCTCAAAGTGATTTCAGTGAGGACTTAGCAGGCACACTGTGCTCAGTTTGGAGAAGGGGTGGTGTAGCTTCCATTTCCCGCAAGACTGTAGGAGCTTGCCTTTCAACGTTGATTCTCAAGAAAATCCATTCAGAAGGATGGATTTTGTTCCAGTGACATGTTGCTTAGGTAGGACGATCTTGTTTTGATTCTGAGGACTTGTCAAAGCCCTTACTAGTATACTTCTGAAATCATAGTAGCACACAGAACCCCAGAGGCACCTCAGCTTCTGAATGTCTTGCTGGTGGTAAGCCACCAGTCCTCATCTCCTTGATGTCACTAAGGGTAGAATCACAGCAATCAGAGAAAGAACTGAACTTGGCCTTGAGATCTGATCCACAGTTAAAAACATACACTCATTCATGTTTTAGAGATCTCATAGTAGATAAATTAAGAAGACTAAGACTCCGAGGCTCTTTTCTACAATATAGGCAGAGATTTGGCTGAGTTTGTACCATTCTGTGATACTATCACACACTACCTTTTTTCTCACTCGAATTGTACTTTTGGCTGTCATTTGCGCTTTTGAATAAAGGTTTACATTAGTGGAAGATATCATAATAGCAATCTCCTTTTCCTGAGTTGATATACAAATCAAAAAGAAAGGATAAGGCCAAGACTCTTTTTGTCCTTAGAAAAGTATGCCATCTGCATTTTGCTTATGATATTCAGCTGGGAACAAAATTCTAGCATAAGGAAGTCGTTAATACAACCCTCAAGTTACACTGTAAATTCAAAGTACTTTAAATGTCTTATAATAGTCAAAGCCAGTAAAATCGACCCTGTATATTTTTATTTCATCTCTGTTGGATCATATGATATTTAATAATTGGTTCTGGCACCTCGTTGCAAATTATTATAACTTTGAGATTCAACAGTCCTATTGAACATATGGGCAGCACAGCCTCAGAACATATATATGATACAGCCTCTCGAGAGGACCTTCTGTCTTGTTTTCCTTAGCTTGGAAGGGTCAGGTAAATTTTGTTGTGTCGTCATGTGCTAAGATTCCTCAATCTCTGTTTTTCAGGGTAAATGCTTAATGGAACTGATCTCCCCACCCCCCACCCCCACCCCCCCTTAACTGTGAATACTTCCTTTGCAAAGCCAAAAGAGAAATGCATGCATCTGGGATGCAGTTTACTGGGCTCTGACTAAAGCAGTAATAAAGCTATTCCAGTATCAGTGCACAAGTATTCATCAACCCAGAATAAGTTCTCTTATTGCGTGCCATATTGCATCCTGGTTTAGCTACAAACAACAGGAGTTTCTGGAGTAAGGAGACCTTCCATTGCTATGAAGGCATGTTATTCTACATGAATCCTGGAGAAGATGGAAAGTTGGCGATAAAATACAGTGACCCCAAGAAACCTTTCATATAGTTAAGCATTGTCCCTTCAGCATTTCCTTTTTCACAGTTCTACTCACCGTAACACCCTGAGACAATGTTCAGAAAATCATTTGCACATCAACAGCCATTAAGGTTATTTTCAACATTTCTGCTGCTTTGCCTCTGTATCTAGCCTGTGTGCCTCAATTTGCTCTTTTATTATTTCACATTAATTGCCATATTGTTTATTGCTATATTCAAACATACCATGTATATATGGGCACAGTGACAATAATTACACAGTAAGCTGTCCTTAAAAAGAGATGTCAAGATAGATAGTGGTAGGTGGGTAGGCAGAAGATTATGATTTACACTTATGTTGACACTATGGAGCAGAGCTGATTCAATTTCTCTTGGTTTCACTATAATTCCTAATACTAATCTCTTTCTGTCATGTAATTATTCATTACTAAGTCTACTAAGCTAAAAAGTTCATGGGTGGGAGGCAAGGGTTAAAGGAACTTTTCTGGAACTGAGTTTTCTCTTGCTACTGCAATATTATATATTTTAAGATGACTTTGTTAGACAAAAAACAGCGACATTCGAATGTCTTTATCCTAGCTGATTTTAAAAATAAATACCTTGCTTTCTTTAAAAATGTTTTGGACAAAAAGACACTTTATACTTATGTTTCTGTACATGCATGTTTATTCTAAATATGCTTAAAAGGCATCTTGAGTCTCTGGAATGTGGTTCCCACCCTTTGTTATAGTTAAAAAATCCATCTCTTAGCGAGTCATCTCATAACCCTCATAACCCATGCTGATATTGAGAATCTTCGCAATTACATTGTCATTTGGCCGAGACAAATAGCAAGAACCATCCTAACTTTGGTGAACAGCCAGTCATGTTTTATCTTGGCTGACAATCTTGAAGCTGAGGTCCTTTTCCTAAGGCAGAGTTGAAAGTATCTCTTACTACAGCCGGTTTGCTTCAGTCATGTCTGATTGCTTGGCATCACGTAAGCCAGTAGGTGGAGTGCTTGCTAACAATAATTGAATATACAGAACTTGAACTTAAAATAAGTGGAAGTCACTTCTCTTGTTATAAACTGCTAAAACCATATTTACACTGAACCCTTTCTATGGATATAATTTGTTGGAAAAAAAATGTTACAAGGTGAGATGAATGTAGGACTATAGTTACACGGCAGAAAGAAGAACACGGAGGTATAGTGTACCCAGGAAGAGTAACACATATGGAAGAAACCTATGTAAAGGGACACTTTCTCAAGCATGCAACAGAATTTGATTTGCTAAATAGACCTCAGTCGCTCTTTTAAACATTTAGTATCCATGCTGTCCAAAGAATAAAGTACCTTTGTATAACTGTACATGGAAAGCTTATATGATAAGAGGATTAATTGCATAAGTATGTTAATAATAGCTATAGTAAATTCAGCATCTTTGGAAAGAAAAGTTGTGAGAGATGCCTCCAAAATAAAGTGTAACTTTCCCATAAGAGTGTCTTGTTTTCCTTCAGAAGAAGGTTTTCAAATGTATTTAAAAGCTGCAGCTTGAGACTTGCTAACTACATCACTCTAAATCTATCTATATCACACCTAAAGATGTTAAAGCAACATTTAGAACTCCAAGGAGAAAACAAGCAACAGAATTTAGAAAGCAGGAACCACATGGAAATAAGAAAAATCTTCAGTCGTTTTTTAAGAATGTGAGTTATATGATGTGAAGTAGATGAAAATGCAAGAGTTTAAAAAAGAATCTCTTGTTCCATATCAGGAATGCTTACAGATCTGATTCCATGGCACACAAATACTGAAGATCTCTATGACTTGGAACTACCGTTTCATATAAAAGGACTTCAGAGCAAATAATTGCATAGTATGAAATGAAAAACACTACTAAAATAGTGATCACGTCCCCTTTATTTAACTTTTATTATAAAAATGGTAAACTCTCGTAAATATAATTTCTGTCAGGGCATTCTTGATTTTTTTTAATTGTGCCATCATGTTCTCAGCTCATACTAAATTTTGGACAGATTTGTGCTTCAAATATATAACTTTCTTTCACTTTGGGTTGGAAGTGAGGAATGAAGGGGAAGAGTGAGCACTGGTAACTGAATTAATCAGCCAAAACTTTATGTGGTAAATAACTCTTTGAAGTATGCAATAGCTTTTCTCAAACCAAGCAACAGCTTGCCACTCTTAGTCTTTTCAAGCAATAGCAATAGCAAAATTGAACCTCCCTCAGGCCAAAAAAAGGGAGGGGGGAAGAATAGTTATTGCTAATTTAAAATATTATACTTTCTATTTCACATCTGAAGAAAAACAAGTATGTTCATTTCCATGAAGAATCTTAAATTAAGTCAGTAGATAAAAGGGACAAACTATGGACCAGAACACAAGCTAGACTTCTTACCTAAGTGAGGAAACTTTGGAAAATTTATTTTTATTTGAAGAACTATAAATATTGGCATATTGTAATTGCAAGACAGTTGCATGATGATGAGCCAGTCTATGAAAGAATTTCAAAGAAGTTTGCTAAGGAATAATGCTTTTATCTAAACCTTTCTCCGTGTTCATTTAATTCTCCAGTTTCTACAAGAATCATTACATACTTCTCGTAATTGTATTCCTCTAATTTGGAAAAAAAAATCGAGTTCATTTTCTTTTTCACCAATTGTCATTCATTTTACCTTGTTTTGCTTGCTTCAGTACTTCCCTTAGATGTTGAACCAAGTCACTCTCAGCAAATGTTCATCTCATTATTGTGAGTAGGCAGTAGACTTTACTGAGAAATAGAGAAGTGTTAGCCACTGATCTCACTATGATAATAGTCTCTCTTACTATAAGATGTTGATAGATCCTGAGCTGCTCCACATTAGAGTGTTGACTTATAGAATGAAATTCTCTGCACACAGGCACAGCAAAATATTTTGGTGAAAAGTAATTATCAGAAATAGTGACACAAGTAAATTAGTTAACTGCATTTCAGTGTGAAACTTGAGTTACCTCTGCCCATTCTTGTTCCAGACCCATCTGAAATCAGCAATTCAGCTTAATGATGTGACATTTCCCAGGCAGTGGTCACTAAAAGGAAGACACAAGATTGCTTCCATTGCATGAGGTTCCCCTCCTTTCTCTCTACTCACTCACAGTCCATCTGTCTCACTCACTCAGAAACTGTTATCTTTGAAACATCATTCTATTATTATCATGGTTCTTTAAAATTGGTCCTTAACTTTAGATTGTGTTTTGGAAATCAGGTTTTCAAATTCTCCAGGATCTCATTGGCCCATTTAAAATGTTGATAGTAATATGCCCTGGAAGCAGCTCATCTCAGTAAAGAGCTCAAATACTATATATTTCGATTCACTTACTAGAGGGTAACCTTTTGTGAAAAACAGATAGTCTACTTTTTTTTTTTTTTAAATCACAACAAAGAATCCAACCCCTCCCAACCTCTAATATTTTTCAAAGTGTGAATTGAAGAGGACTTAGAGACAGATGGGTCTGGATGATCAAGTTACCTGTTATAGCAGCACATCTGCCGGGGCAGTCAATCACTATGATGGCTCTGACAGGTCGATGGAGCCTGAGCAAGAACGGCTAATGCAGACAGAAGAACGGCTGGGGAAGGGCAGACCTCCTGCCTGTCTCCTGGGTTTGACTGGTCTGAAAGCTGTACTTGAATTTGCTCTGGTTAAAATTCTGTCTGTCTACCGAGGAGTGATATTAGATGAAGGATTTGTGCTCCTAATTTTTTTAAAGCCAACATATTGAACACATATGATTGGGAATGATTCGATTAGCACTTTCAAGCTGTCAGTCAATATTTGGTTGTATTTGGGGGATGTGCAAGGGAGAAAGGGGTGAATAAGATCAGGCAAGGAAGAGGTAAGAGTCAGTTTCAAAACTACATTTTTTCCCTGGAAGTGTCAAAAGGAGCAAATGTATGACGTGCAGGTTCTGAGATGCCTATTTCTGTGAGCTCAGTACAATAAAAATTAACATTAACATTGAATAGAACAAAGGCAACGCTAAGAATGTCAAGAAGCAAATTTATTAACTAAATTTATGGAGGCATGCTACTTTATATTCTCTGTGTATTTGATCCTTTCCTCCCTCCTTCAGTCATAAAGTAAATCATATTTATCAATTCTAATAGATCCAAATATTTGGCAATATCACGTGCTAAGGAATA